>NC_059302.1:14672666-14825166 GCF_017591435.1 Portunus trituberculatus
CATCCTTGTTGCCAGCCTCTGTACCCTTTCCACCTTCTTCACATTTTTCTTCATATGCGGTGACCAGACACATGCTGCATATTCTAACTGGGGTCTTATTAAGGTACATAATATCTTCTTCATCATTCCTTCATCTAGGTAGTGGAATGCAAGGCCAATATTTTGAAGCATGTTGTATGTTTTCCAAAAAATCTTGTTAATGTGTTTCTCTGGTGACAAGGTGTTTTGCATGGTTACTCCTAAGTCTTTCTCCTCATTGGTCTCTTTAATTTTCTCATCACCCAGCCTGTAATCCCTGTTTGGTCTGTATCTACTTCTTCCCATTTTCATAACATGGGTCTTGTCTATATTAAATTCCATCTGCCACTCCTTACTCCACTCATATATTTTATCAAGATCTTCCTGTAACTTGTTACAATCTTCCACATTCTTTACTCTCCTCATAATTTTAGTATTGTCCGCAAACATGTTCATATAACTGTCAATTCCTACTGGCATATCATTAACATAAATCAAAAACATGATGGGACCAAGCACTGACCCTTGTGGAACTCCACTGGTTACCTTCTTCCACTCGGACTTCCTTCCTCTCACCACTGTTCTCATTTCTCTTCCCATTAAGTAATTTTCCATCCATTTTGCTAGTTTATCATTTACTCCTCCAATCATCTTTAGTTTCCACATCAGTCTATTGTGTGGTACTTTATCAAAGGCCTTTCTCAAGTCCAGGTAGATAGCATCCACCCATCCCTCTCTATGTTGTAGTATGTCAGTCACTCTTGAATAAAAACATAATAAATTGGATACACACGATCTTCCTTTTCTGAAACCAAACTGCCTTTCACTCAGAATGTTTTCACTTTCTAGATACTCACTCCACTTAGCTTTAATTACTTCTTCACATACCTTGCACAATATACTAGTCAACGATACTGGTCTATAATTTAGTGGTTCCATTCTACTACCATTCTTATATATAGGCACAATGTCAGCTCTTTTCCACTCTTTCGGGACTAATCCTGTTCGTATGGAGGTTTCCACAATATCAAATACGGGGTTCAACAATTGATCCTTACATTCATTTAGCAACCTCCCAGATATGCCATCAGGCCCCATTGATTTATTAATATCCAGATTGCTTATAATTTTCCTTACATCTTCCTTAGTAACCATGATGTCCTGCATTTGCTTTATTTCCGTAGGCCTTCCTCCCATAAAATGCTCCTCCTTTGTAAACACTTTGCAAAAGTTGTCGTTCAAAATTTCAGCTATATCTCCAGCATCTTCATATACTTCTTCCCGTTTTTACCTTTTCTATTGCCTCCTTTTATTTAGTTTTCCATTTATGAATTTGTAAAACATTTTGGGTCACTATCACAGTTTTCCACCACCCTCTGTTCATATTCCTTCTGTGCTGTTCTCCTTACTTCAACATATCTATTCCTTGCTGTTTTGTAGACTTCTCTTGATAATACATCACTGTTTTTCTTAAGTTTCTTCCATGCCTTTTCTTTGTTCTTTTTTGCTTCTTCACAATTTCTATTAAACCACTGTTTATTATTTAAAGTCCTCTTTCTGTGATATGGCACAAACTTTTTCACAGCAGTTATACAAATCCATAAATTTATCGTATTTCAATTGCATGTCCCTTTCCTGGTATACCACGGACCAGTCAATTTCATTAAAGAACTCCCTTATATGGTTATAATTTGCCCTAGTATAATTTAATTTTCCCTCCCTGTGTTCCACAATCTTATTCGTGCTTAATTCCATATCCAGCTCAAAGCTTAGGACATCATGATCGCTTTTCCCCAAGGGACTTTCATGTTCAATTTCCTCTTTTAGAGAGATTCCCCTGGTAAATACCAAATCCAACCTTGCTGCAACATCTTGTCCCCTGCACCTTGTTGGTGATCTCACCCACTGTGTCATCAAGTTATTTGTTGCTACCTTTAACAATTCTTCTGCCCATTCACCACTTCGTAATCTTCCCACACTATTTCCTTGCAATTAAAGTCTCCAACTATCATCACTCTATCCTTTCTTGATGAGTTCTTGCTTCATTCTGTCTAGAGTATTTCTCATCACCATTTGGTACTGTTCATATTCCCAAGCACTGGTTCTGGGTGGTATGTATACTGTTATAATATTAATGTCCCTCTTGCCATCTGTTATAAGCATACTTATCACTTCCTCATTTCCCTTACTATAGTTCACCTCCTTCACTATCAGATCTTCCTTAGTAAGAACCATTATACCACCACCACCTTTATTTTTTCTATCATTTCTCCATACTTTGTAGTGTTTTACAACAAACCAGTCTAGCTTTATTTCGGGCCTTAGCTTTGTTTCCACTACACACATTATGTCCGGTTCATTATTTCTTAGGTAATCCATACATTCTAGCCTCTTAGACAGAAATCCATCTATGTTCGTGTAAGTCACTTTTATTCCATTCCTAGTCTCATTCTTCCATGTAATGCCTATTCCGTCTGTTTTATCCACCACTTCTTTAGCCTCCCATTTCTCATCCTCCAAAAAAACTTGGTCTTTTCCTCCTCTGTTCTTTCGTCATTCCTCTCTTTCATTTCAGATACAAGCTCCTTCATTTTCATTCTCTCATCTTGTGACATATTTCTTCTTATGTAAATTGTTTTGGTTTCCTCAGAGTCCTTAAGTTTCCAAGCCCTCCTCAACAAGGCCTCAGCTGCCACCTGAGACTTTAATTTCAATTTTAATGGTCTATTCTTGCCTTCCTCAAAAGCTCCCAATCTCACACTTTCTTCTACCTAAGCATATAGGTCCTCTTCTTCCACTGAGATCTTGTTCAGTAAAGACTTAATCCTGTCGTGTGTGTGTGTGTGTGTGTGTGTGTGTGTGTGTGTGTGTGTGTGTGTGTGTGTGTGTGTGTGTGTGTGTGTGTGTGTTTACCTAATTGTATTTACCTAATTGTAACATACGGAAAAGAGCTATGCTCGTGTTGTCCCGTCTCCATATCTATTAATGTCCAGCTTTTTCTTAAAATCATGAATATTCCTTGCGTTGACCACTTCCACGTCTAAACTATTCCATGCTTCCACCCTTCTATGAGGGAAGCTATATTTTTCACATCTCTCCTATAAGTGGCCATTTTAGTTTTTCCCATGCCCTCTCGACATTCTTCCATTCCACATACACAGATCTTCCCTATCCATTTTTTCCATGCCAATCATCACTCTGTATATTGCTATCAGGTCTCCCTTTCTCTTCTGTTTTCCAGGGTTGGAAGTTGCATTCTTTTCAGTCTGTCTTCATAAGTCAAATCTCTTAAGTCAGGCACCATTTTCGTTGCAGCCCTCTGTACTTTCTCTAGTTTCCTTATGTGTTTCTTTAAGTTCGAGCCCACTGTATTGTTGCATATTCAAGCCTCGGTCTTATCATTGCAGTAATTATTTTCTTCATCATTTCTTCATCTAGATATACGAACGCCACTCTTATGTTCCTCAATAAGTTCAATACTTCTCCAATTATTTTGTTTATATGTCTCTGGCGATAGGTCATTGGTAATTGTCACCCCAAGGTCTTTTTCTTCATGACTGGTTTTTATGTCTTCATTTCCTATCTTGTACATACTCCTGATTCTTCTTTCACTCTTGCCAAACTCTATTTTCTTGCATTTTGTCGTGTTGAACTCCATTTGCCATGTACAGCTCCATTTCCATATTCTGTCCAAGTCTTCCTGGAGTAGTTCGCAATCTTTGTCACATCTCACTTTTCGTAACAATTTTGCATCGCCTGCAAATAGGCTCACATAACTGGACACCCCATCCACCATGTCATTTATGTAGACTGCGAACATTACTGGTGCCAACACTGATCCCTGTGGAACTCCACTCTCCACCAATCCCCATTCTGATGGTCTGTCCTTAATTATTGTTCTCATTTCTCTTCCTACCAAAAAGTCTTCCATCCATTTTAGTAAACTGCCATGCACTCCTCCTACCATTTCAAGTTTCCAGATCAGTCTCTGGTGTGGTACCTTATCAAAGGCCTTTTTTAAATCCAGATATATTCCATCAGCCCAACCATCTCTTTCCTGTATTACATCTATCACCCTCGAATAGTAACATATCAGGTTTGTCGTGCATGAACGCCCTTTCCTAAAACCAAATTGACACTCACAAAGTATGTCATTTTTCTCCAAGAAGTCTGTCCATCTATTCTTCACCACCCTCTCACACATCTTAGCTACCACACTTGTAAGTGACACTGGTCTATAGTTCAATGGGTCTCTCTTGTTACCTGATTTATAGATTGGGACAATGTTAGCTCTTTTCCAGTCTTGGGGCACTACACCTTCCCTTAATGAGGCATCAATTACTTCACAAACTTTTTCTGCCAATTGCTCCCTGCATTCTCTTAAAATCCATCCTGATACCCCATCAGGTCCCACAGCTTTTCTCACTTCTAAACTCCCCATCATGTTCTTGATCTCCTCCACAGTTACTTGAAACTCCTTCATAATCCCTTTCTGTTCCATTACCAGTGGTTTGTCAAAAGCAGTCTCCTTTGTGAATACCTTCCGAAAGCATCCATTCATAGCCTCTGCCATTTCCCTGGGATCTTCACTGTATACTCCATTTACTTCTAAACTTTCAATACTTTCTCTATTTTTGATGTTGTTGTTCACATGTCTGTAAAAAGCCTTGGTTGGTCTTTACATTTATCAATTATATCCTTTTCTTGTTTCTTTCTTTCTTCTCTTCTAATCAACACATATTCATTTCTTGCTCTTTTGTAACTTTCCCACTGCTTAATCCGTCTTTTCCTTCTCCACCTCTTCCATGCATCCTCTTTTCTTGTTCTAGCCTTTTCACATCTATCGTTAAACCAGTCCTGCTTTCCAACTTCTCTATGTTGTCTTATTGGTACAAATTTTTTCTCACCTTCTTTGTATATTTTTATAAATTCCTTCCACTTTTCATTTGCTCCCTTAGCACTCTTGAATTTCATCCAATTTGTCTCTTGAAAGAATTTCTTTAGGTTTCCAAAATCTGTCTTGGCATAATTCCATCTTCCCACTTTATATTCTTCATTTCTTCTAGATTTCTCTTCGTCTATCACCTTGAACTCCAAAACTGCATGATCACTCTTTGCTAAAGGGCACTCCACCCTCATCTCCTCAATGACCATTGGCTCTGTACTAAAGACCAAGTCCAGTCTTGACGATGCTCCTCTCCTCCAAACCTAGTATCTTCTTTGACCCACTGAGTTAACACATTTTCCATTGCCAGTGTCAATAGTGTATTTCCCCATGTTGTCTCTGATCCTTCCATTGACCAGTCCTCCCAACACACCTCTTTACAATTAAAATCTCCCATCATTATAGTTCGTTCACAGCCACCCAACATTTCTTCCAGACATGTTCCTGTATCACTTATCATTTCTTCATATTCCTGTACTGACCATGCATTTGTCTTAGGTGGTACGTACACCACTATGTAGTGCCTCTTTTTCCTTCATTAGTTTCTGCTCTGATCTTTAGCACTTCTGCCTTTCCCATACCTTTTTCACTTGATCCACCTTTATATCTTTTTAACCAGCAACATCACTCCTCCTCCCATCTTACCTACTCTATTTCTTTTCCAAACGTTATATTTCCTTCTCCAACCTTCATCAGGTCTTCTCCTCTCTCAGTTTTGTTTCAGTAAGACCCACAATATCTGGGTTCTTGTCCCTCAAGTAATCGTTGAGTTCTAAAATCCCCGATATCACTCCATTTATGTTGGAATACATTACATTTCGCTCATATGTAAGTTTCTTTAGTCCTTTCTTGCTGTGTGTGTGTGTGTGTGTGTGTGTGTGTGTGTGTGTGTGTGTGTGTGTGTGTGTGTGTGTGTGTGTGTGTGTGTGTGTGTGTGTGTGTGTGTGTGTGTGTGTGTGTGTGTGTGTGTGTGTGTGTGTGTGTGTGTGTGTGTGTGTGTGTGTGTGTGTGTGTGTGTGTGTGTGTGTGTGTGTGTGTGTGTGTGTGTGTGTGTGTGTGTGTGTGTGTGTGTGTGTGTGTGTGTGTGTGTGTGTGTGTGTGTGTGTGTTTTTTTTTTTTTTTGTGTTTTTTGTGTATGTATGTATATTATATATATTATATTTGTTTATATTTATATTATATTTGTATGTATATGTATATGTGTATGTGTGTATGTGTGTGTGTGTGTGTGTGTGTGTGTGTGTGTGTGTGTGTGTGTGTGTGTGTGTGTGTGTGTGTGTGTGTGTGTGTGTGTGTGTGTGTGTGTGTGTGTGTGTGTGTGTGTGTGTGTGTGTGTGTGTGTGTGTGTGTGTGTGTGTGTGTGTGTGTGTGTGTGTGTGTGTGTGTGTGTGTGTGTGTGTGTGTGTGTGTGTGTGTGTGTGTGTGTGTGTGTGTGTGTGTGTGTGTGTGTGTGGCATTTAAAGACACTTGCAAAGGTGTAAATTATTATATCAACTGAATTCATACCACATAATAAAATTATAAAACGCTGTTATAAAACAAAAAAAGACTCCATCATGTAGAAAAATATAATTTGCATATTATTCACTATATAGTGTCTAAGAACTAGTTTCATTATTAAAATACATGAGAGCTTATAACACCACTTGTAATCCCACTGTGAACAGTTTCAATAAGCTAATATTTTCTTCTAAGCTATACACTGCATTCTGTCATACTGACAAGATTTCCATACCTTCAGCTTTGTACTCCTGTTTCCTTACTTCGCTCTTAACCCTACAAGAGGTAGAAGAGGGCTTTAGTTCTGAAGAATAATAACTACCTTAAGTAATGTATTACAAACTAAAAAGAAATATAAAATCTATGACAGAATTATAAGAAGCTACAGCTACAGGAACTACAACAAACACTGACTACTGCAATACAACACAAGCTTGAGGGATTATGCCAATCAGGTACTTCGTTTCTTACTTGACTGAGGGAACATTCTCAAGTTCATTTACAGTAAATGTTTCCATCTATTCAAAATTATATTTTAGACATCAATTTCTTCTTGTCTGATAATTAAGGAATTCTGATATGAGAAGAGGAGTACCACTTCCAACACTGTGATGTCTCTACATTCTACAGTTGAGGTATCACTCAACTGTGCATCCAACAATATTGCAGCAGACACTTACAACTATTCTGGCACTACATACAAGTAATAAACATAACTGTTAATGCCTCATTAAAAAAAAAAAAAAAAAAAAAAGTGACTTCAGGGATCATACCAACTTGCCCATCCTAAGTCAATACCAGTATTTTCACTAAAGTTTCTTGGTTGCACATTACCTGTCAAAACAATGGTCATCACATCCCAATACAGAATTCAAAACCAATTTCAGTGGTAAGGCAACAGAATTTGATATGTGTGGGACATGCCTCAGCTCTATTAAAAGCTTTGGATTGCTACTAGATGGAATGTCAGTTTATAATTGATGGTTATTTTGAAAGCTTTGATTATGATTAATAGGCATGGCTTCATATCTACACATAATAGGTGGCAAAAAGAGACTTGTTGACTAAGGAACACACTACATATATCATTGGTCTACACACAACCAAAAACTGAAATATCAAGAATGGAGGGTATGATTGAGGCATCCATACATATGGTAAGAGAGCACCAGCAGAATAAGGAGACTAGGATGAAAAAGATGTAAATATTGTTTGCACTGATTTCTTTTCAAAAGTTAAGTATCTAGTGCTCTTCACATTAAAGCATGAGAATCAAAGGAACATTACCTATATTTATCTGAAAATTCATCTGACTGAGTGTGCAGGATAATCTTTATGATGAAGTCAAGTTCTGTAGGTTTCCTGCACAGGAAATCTTTCACCACGTAAGTGCACCAGGAATGTATGTCTACTTTTGCCAGGAAATATGGGCAACGGATGTGAATAAGTGATGATAATTAATGTGATGGTGAGTCCATTTTTACAAATGTCCAACAATTTCATTAAATATACTTATTGGGATCCTGCAAGTTATAGAGTCAACCTAAGGTTTGTTTAAAGTTGTGTCTCACTTTGTCTACCATATGGGAGTACTTCAAAATACCATGAGTGGCTCATGTTGATATGAAAATATTAACCATAACTGTCATTTACCAGTTCAATTTTCTTTCCATCAAGTTCACTTACATTTTGCAATGCTGCCACCTTTATGTAAGAGACATATCTTGCCATATACCTAAAACAATTCAAACAATTAAGAGACTGCAAAGTGGACATAATGAATGGCCACCCATACTATCTGATCTGAACACAACAGGAGATATTTGATCATTACTGAAAAAAAAGTCTGCTAAGACAGGGTTCTCAGGACTCTTGAAGCTGGAGATTGCATTTAAAGAGTGCACTTTCCTGATTCTGTTCTTTCCAAACTCAAAAAATCAATAAAAAAAAGAAAGTGACTATGATTTTGATGAGAACAATACTTTAATTTTCAACAACTGAAATTGTTGACACCCTGAAGGTAGTGTTGGTGGCTACCATTTTGACAGGTAGTGTATATGCAGTAGAGTCTCAGACTTGGTTGACTACTTACTGATATTTATATCTTACTAATAAATTCTAAACCAATGAATATGCTAGTATTATAACAGTCCTTTAAGAAGAGATTGGTGCCTGGAATAATAACTGCAACAATCTTCTTTCCCTTCTCTTTATGAAAATTGCAGTTTCTATATGAAAAATATGACAATAATAAAGAATGAAAGTTAAATAGTAGTGATAGCATTCTTAAATTAGTGAATTGTCCAGTAACTGCACTGGTAGTATGGAAAGGAAGCTAAGAGATTGGCAAAAGAGAAGTGTGAAACTAAAATCCATCATGAAATTAATTCATTTTCATTCTTGCAAATGATCTCATTGTTGAATCCTAAACATAAAGCAGTTTCTTTATAATGGCATGGTCACATGAACACTTTCCTAGTGGGGACACTACTTGAATGGAAATGTGTATCAATATATAGATTAAGAAGAAAATCAAACAAAATTTGACAGAAAGCATTGCAGAGTGTCATTTAGCTAGGAAAGACAACAGTAATTAAAGTGCCTCCACAGTGGCATTAAAGGTTTCCTATCACAGCTTGGTTGACACACAGACAATGCATGCACAGGCACAAAACCAATTATAAGGTGATACTGTCCAAGTTCAGTCTAAGTTTGAAGTGTATGTGTTGAATAGTACTTGCAAATTTTCTTCCAAAAAGTGCTTATGAGATCATGTTTCAATGGTTTCCTTACTGCCTATGTTTTCCTTTCCCTTTTTCTTTTCTTATACCATGTGGGCTTTTCACAGGAATTTATGGGCTAAAGGGGATACTTTTTGGGGTACCTCCTATCTCAAAGCCCACCCACTAGAAAACTGAGTGAGGAAGCCTCACACTCAGACTGTGGACAGGATTTGACCCCGTGCACTTGGAGACCCGCATGGTTCCATTGTACCACGTCGGCCCCATCCCTTAACTGGATGCTTTTATTTTACCATATTTTCATACCTAATGCACTATCTTGAGCATTCTCATTCATCAGTAAATTATATATCTACCTGATAATATGGCTTGTCTTACAGTAATACATTTCTTCAGTCAAGCATTACACACTCCAATCCTACCAGCTTCATGGATAGTTGTATAAAATCTAATCACAAGCTAGCAATAATTTAGCAAGATTATTAATGACATCAAATCTGGAATCTGAGGTTCGTTCCACACATGATGCATGATTACATATTTTTTACATACTACACTTTTATTTGTGATCATAGTAAGCCTACAATAATAACTATAGTGGTAACCAGTTATCCATACTACACATACAGTTCTGAGTGACTATTACCTATGCCACCACTTTTTATCAGTCAGATCTACAATTTGGGAGTTCTGGTATGTTCTCACTACCCACACTAAACTTGGCACTTAAAAAGAATGAACACATCTTAGATCTTTGGACTGATAGGAAGCCAGTATGGACTGTCTTTTGCAATCAAGTAAAAAGAGCAAGGGACAGGAGAGAACTGTCATGATAATGGCTGCCACATAAAGATGGGCCTCAATGTTTACATGCACATCATCAAATGTCAAATATCAAGCATGAGACTCTACTGCATATTTCTAGAATTACTTTACACATATATATATAGTCCTTTCAACATTTTGTGTTTAACTATGTTACCTGCATGATTCTTTTGAAATGCTGCAAAATTAGTTATATTTTTTTTTCTATGGATAAAACTCTATTTGCATAATCAGAGGTATGCATTAGCTAGTGTCACAACCCTTAGTATATTCAAGATGGGAACACTTCATCAAAACCTGGCAATGAGGGAAACTGTGAGGCAGCTCTTGAGACAGATGTACTTGAGGTTGTGGAGGTGGCAGAAGTGGCAGCTGCAGCAACAGTGGTGGACGTGGTGGCAGCAACAGGTAAACCACTTCCTGACAGCTGGGATACTGGCCCCGGGGAGCGCAGAGACCTTATAGAAATACCCGATGATTCACTTGACATTAAATTAACAGACATTATGCCTTCTGGGCTGTATTCTTCCCTTGGAGATGTGGCAATGAGACCTCTTGTTTCAGTGGATTCCTGCGGGAAATTCTGCAAAACCGACTCTTTGTGGTCCTCTGGCATCAGACGTAACATAACAGACTCAAGATTGCTGCGCTGAGACTCCCCTTCATCACTACGGCTTGAAGCTGGTTCTAGTAAAGTAGGACCAGGGAGATTAATAGAACCTGAGGGCAGATACATCCCAAGAATCTTACTTAAATCATCCCCTCCAGGACTTATTTCTTCCATGCTTGGCTGGAGTTCAGGTTCTTCCTTTACTGTTTCTTCAAATATGTCTTGTTGGAATGGTGTGATGAATTGGGGTTCCCCTTGTTCCAGAAGACCAGTAGAACCTGAGAGGCCCGAGGAGCCAGACAACCCAGATGGCCCTGCCACTGGCTCTGGCAACACTACCATGGGTAATGGATGAGTACTTGATGTAGAAGGGGATGAAGAAGTGACATTTATGTTTGGGGATACTGCTTGAGGTGCTGAACTTGATGCGGCACTCAAATCAAGACCCTCCATACGGCTTAAATCCGCAATACCATGGCTTTTCTTTATGTGTCTCACTAAGTGGTCTTTCCTGCCAAACTTCTGAGGACAAATACTGCAGCTGAAATCTCTTTTACCAGTATGAACCACAAGATGACGCTTCACATCTTTCCGTGTAAAGAACCGACGGTCACAGTGATCACATTGAAATTTCTTTTCACTCGGACTTTTCACAGAGCGTGATCCCACATGTACTTTGAGATGATAAATGAGGTCAGGCTTTGTTTCAAACATTTTCTGACAAATTTTGCACTGCAAGTCTCCTTCTTCAGCAGCATGCACTGCACAGTGTTTTCTATAGGACATATAAGAATTGTACTCTTTACCACAGTCAACTTTTTCACACTTAAACTGCTTATTAGGTTCATGAATTTGAATATGGTTTTTTAGATGATCTTTACGGTGAAAACTACGCTCACAGCGAGGACATTGGTGCTGCCGTTCAGTGGTGTGTATCAGCTGGTGCCGCACCAACTTGAACCGGGAGGAAAATGCCTTATGACAGAGGGTGCACGAGAAAGGCCGTTCTCCAGTATGGGAGTATGAATGCTGTTTTAATTTTCCAGGACTAAGAAATACTTTTTTACAAATATCACAAGCATACACACTACCTCTTCCTCTGGGACTTGATCTTGGGCTCCTGCGGTGAGGAGATACAACTTCAAGTTCTTCAGAATCACTTGATTCCCCAGAAGAATCAACTTCCACTTTTAACTTTGACAGACTTGGTTGTTGCTGCTGCTGCTGTTGTTGTTGCAAACCTTTCCTGGTTACTGCTCTCTTACCTGAAGTGGAAGGGACAGGCGTGACAGATTCTCCACTTCGCCTGGTACTCTTCTTGCCTTGTCTTCCACGACTACTTACAGCTTCACTTTTGGGAGTTTCAGTTGTTCTTACACATCGATGGTTGGCCAAGCTGGCAGCACTACTGAAAACAACTTCACATCCACGACAACGAAACCTTTGACGAGTGCGAAACTGCCATGAAACACCTTCCTCTGAAAAGATGTATGTAGACATAGAGACAACTTAGCCAAAAAAATTGTTTTAAAATAATGAAAAAATGGAAGCAAAATTTTCAATGATGCTAAATATAAATTGCTTTCATTAAGCTCTGTCTACTAGAAATTAATTTCTATTAATCTTACTGGTACATATACCTCTGTATATTTACACAAGAGGCTACATGCAAAAGCAGTTGTAAATATATCTAATTAAGTTTTGAAGTATTATACTAAAAACCACAAAATCAACTACTAAAGGGCAAGTGGCATTTATAGTTGATGCAATGTAGAGAGTGGGTGGCATATACAATTAATATAACATAGAGGAGGGGAAGCATTTATAGTTGATCTGCATTTTGCAAGCTAAATATCAAATTTCCATAAAAATTTTTGGGGTCTGCAAACACCCTTCTCTCACAAAAGTGTCTCCCTCTGAGCCTCAGTGTCCTATGGACCATAGGCTACAGGAGAAAATTATTAATAGTTCTTCTTCCTCTCAATCCTTGAACAAGGATAAGTGGCAAGTGACTCTAATATAGCATCTTATTGAATATGCTACTGGGAAAGGGTCAGAAATAATTCTCTTCATTAAGGGAGAGAAAAAAAAAAGTTGATCTTCTCAGTCATTACAATTATAATTTTTCTTATATGTTATTAGTGACAGACATCAGTACTACATTCTTTATTGTGTCTGCAAAATTATGGATTTAGGCATACATGTGCGTCAGTAAGTGAGAGGTAATGATGAGGGAGGCAGATAAATGAGGCTTGGGGCCTCCCCAGCTGGAGCCCCAGCCAGAGCACCACTTTTTTTTTTTTTTTTTACATTACAAGGGCACTGGCCAGGCAAACACAGTGTTGGAAAAAAAAAATCCGCTGGTTGCCAGGCCCTGTTAAAAGAAAAGTAGAAAGAGAAACATAAAAATCTAAAAGGAGGGTCCAGTTAACGTAAGAGGTGTCTTGACACTCCTCTTTTGAAAGAGTTTAAGTCATAGGCAGGTGGAAATACAGACACAGGTAGAGAGTTCCAGAGTTTACAGCACACAACCATTCAAACACAGGCTGAGAACAGGTAAAAAGTTACTTCACTTCATCACCTACAGTGTTCGGATTTGCAGGAGATTGAAGAGGGAGAATTGATAAGTGTAATGGTATTACATTTTCATCAATTGGCTAAATAAAAAAAATTGATGATGGAAAAGGACTTTTTTTTTTTTGCAAGAATGTCAAAACTAGCTCAGCAAGGAGTGACGTCCCTAGCCTTTAGAGGTTAATACTAGTAAACATATGGAAACAATATGTATGGCATTCTGATACCCCAGAATATGAAAAGCTTTCACTTGAAGACAAGATTACAATAATAGAACAACTTTCAAAATTGATAAGTATTCTTTAGTACGAATGAACCAAATTATGTTTTTCACTACATGAAATCCAACAGAATGGACTATTTGCTAATCAGTTTTCTTTAATTAATACTTCTATCAGAAATAGGTAATCCTATATACAACTGTATGCTCTTTTCTTTACTTTAATTTCAGGCCTGCATATCGAGGTAAGTCTTACAAAAAATCATATTTGTACATCTGGTAAATTGTGTTACTACCATAGTCACAATTATGGTGACGAGGTTGCATCATTGTACTTGGGAATTACCTATTTAAAACAATGTCTTTTATGGACACTTATCACTATCAATAAAACATACAGGCTAAAAACTATCGTATTATATTTACTATTACAAATCTTACAAGTCTTTCATGATCTGCAATCTGCCATTTTATATGAGTTGGTTAAAAGATGGTTGGAGTGACAGCTTGAAAACTAATGTGCATGGGTAGACATCATTGTAGCCCAACTCAAAGGAAGAGTACACAAGGGAATACAAAGACAGGAGTAAACAGAGGTCACAGCAATCCCTTGAAAAATTAAAACACATCAGACAAAACGGCAGCTATAGATTATACATAGCAAGGAAACCTAAATGTGTAATCTTTGATTGTGATTATAATAAAAAATAATTCAAATAACAATAGATATGAAAGTGTTTTACATAATTCTTTATGCAAGATCCCATATCATAAATGAAGTTAATGCTTGGGACCATAAGTTATAAATGCTATCATTAAGAATTCTAAGATTAAATTCTGCTCTGTATACATTATAAAAAACAATACTAACCAGCAAGTATTCTTGTTCCCATCCTTTCAGCATAGTCCTTGGAATACCAAACTTTGAGCTCACATTGTGCTGGAATTTCCTGGAAAAAAAAAATAAATAAAATAAATAAATAAATAAATAACAAAATAAAAAACTAAAAAAAAAAATAAATAATAAAAAAAAAAAAAATAAATAAAATAAATAAATAACAAGATTGCATGTTAAAGAATTCATTATAGGAAATCAAATCTAATATAAAATAAACAGCAATTAATTTATAGCCCTGTGTCATTTATTCAGGAACATGCTTCAGGAAACTCAAGGAATTGGTCAACTGGTCACTAAAGATTCAATATCAGGACACCTGTCCATGAACCTTATGCTTACAAATTACAATATATCTCTCTCTCTTACACACACATATTACAACTTTTATCCCATATTACAATGATCTTCTCATACTCTAAGCATTTGGTACATTCTAAAGAGGTCAGAGTAAAATGAGATGGAATGATATATATATATATATATATATATATATATATATATATATATATATATATATATATATATATATATATATATATATATATATATATATATATATATATATATATATATATATATATATATATATATATATACACACACACACACACTGTGTGTGTGTGTGTGTGTGTGTGTGTGTGTGTGTGTGTGTGTGTGTGTGTGTGTGTGTGTGTGTGTGTGTGTGTGTGTGTGTGTGTGTGTGTGCATTGCATTTACCTAGTTGTAGTTTTAAAGGGCCTGGGCTTTATGCTCGTGTGGCCCCGTCTCCATATCTACACTTATCCAATCTTACTTTAAAAGTATGCACACTCGTTGCAGACACTACTTCTTCATTCAAACTGTTCCACGTCTCAATAAATCTCTGCGGGAAACTATATTTTTTAATATCTCTAAGACATCTTCCTTTTCTCAGCTTTTTACTATGCGACCTTGTGCTTCGGATGTCATATTCTTCTCTCAGGATCAGTTTCTCATTATCCACTTGGTCCATTCCGTTCATCAATTTATAAACTTGTATCAGGTCTCCTCTCTCCCTTCTTTGTTCCAGTGTTGGTAGATCCATAGCCTTTAGTCTCTCCTCATAAGTAATCCTTCAAATTCTGGTACCTCCTATCTCAAAGCCCACCCGCTAGGAAACCGTTGCCCCGAGTAAGGAAGCCTACACTTGGACCGTGGACAGGATTCGAACCAGTGCGCTTGGAGACCTCGCGGACCCCAAAGCACGCATGGTTCCACTGTACCACGGCGGCCCTCTCTTGTACCCTATCAACTATTCTAGTGTAGAAACTCAGTAAATTTGTTACACACGACCCTCTTTTTCTAAAACCAAATTGGCTATTTGATATCAATTTGTTGTCTTCCAAGGAACTCAATCCATTGTTTCTTTATTACTCTTTCACACATCTTACATATTACACTAGTTAGTGATACTGGTCTGTAATTTAGAGGTTCTTCCTTCCTTCTGCTCTTATATATAGGAACCACCTCAGCTCTTTTCCATTCCACTGGTACTGTTCCATTTTCTATTGAGCATTTTATGATGTATATAGGACTTGCTATATAAAAAAAACTTTGTTTACACCTATATTCCTGGTGCCAAGGCAGATTTAAAAGCTGGGCGCTGATTGGCTGCACCCCTCTCTCGATAGCACCCACGAAGATGCTGTGTCTCGTATGTCCAGTGAGAAATGTTTTTATTTTATATGCTATAACTCACTTCATATAAGGGATAGCCATATTTGGTTAACACCGTAAGACTCAGCAGTGACTGTACAATCAAGATGTATTGTAGAAAATTAACAAAAGAAAAAAGATAATGGTATTATGACGAGTTGAACTGCGACGATTTCATAAAATTTTTTATATCCTGTTTTCTTTTGTTCGTTATTTTCAAAGGATGTTCATTGAATGCTGAAATATATAATTGCATCATATAGGAAAAACTCTCATGAACACAAGTGATATCAGAACGCAGATAAACCTCCACTTTAGGAAAACATAGAGTCATTTGTAACCACATGTTACTCGCTGCAGCCGAGTTGCCGCAAGTCTCCCGCCTTGTCTGTGGCTCATCTCATCTCTGCTTTATTTTTTGGTATTCCATAAAAGATTTCACTTTATGCATTACAAAACAATTCTTTCTTGGGGGCAAGGTTTGTAAAAAGCTAATAGAAATGTTTTTTGTGAATATAAATGCGAGAATGTGAGAGAATTTATACGTAGCTCCTCTAATTTCCAATGACTCATATGACATCATAAAAGTAGTGGTACACCGGTGGCCCAATATGCTGCCAAACGTATATATAATTTTTTTCTTTTTTTTAACCCATATGGTATGTTGGGACAAGCCCGGAATGCATCCCCCCCTATTTCCATTATTTCCTGTGGGAAAATTACGTCCGCTTAACGAATTTTCGCTCTATGAACAGCTTTGACACCCCCTATCCTGTTCTTTAAGCGGAGTAATACTGTACTGTACAACAGGTAGTGAAGATCAGCTGATTGTCGGAACGGTGCCAGTGCGTCCTTCCTCGACCGCGTCTGTCTGCATGTATGTATTTACCTAGTTGTAGTTTTACAGGGCCTGGGCTTTATGCTTGTGTGGCCCAGTCTCCATATCTACACTTATCCAATCTTACTTTAAAAGTATGCACACTCGTTGCAGACACTACTTCATTTAAACTCTTCCACGTCTCAATACATCTTTGCAGGAAACTACATTTTTTAACATCTCTCAGACATCTTCCTTTTCTCAGCTTTTTACTATGCGACCTTGTGTGCGTGTGTATTTACCTAGTTGTAGTTTTACAGGGTCTGGGCTTTATGCTCGTGTGGTCCCGTCTCCATATCTACACTTATCCAATTTTTCTTTAAAACTATGTACACTCTTTGCTGATACCACTTCCTCACTCAAACTGTTCCAAGTCTCAACACATCTTTTGGAAACTAAATTTTTAACATCTCTCAGACATCGTCCCTTCCTTAATTTCTTACTATGCGATCTTGTGCTTCTAAAGTCATATTCTTCTCTCAGGATCAGTTTCTCATTATCCACTTCATCCATTCCGTTAATCAATTTATAAACTTGTATCAGATCCTCTCTCTCTTCTCTGCTCCAAGGTTGGTAGATCCATTGCCTTTAGTCTCTCCTCATATGCCATCCCTTTAAATTCTGGAACCATTCTTGTAGCCATTTTTGTAGTCTCTAATTTTCTTATGTGTTTCTTTTTATGGGAGTCCACACAACTCCTGCATATTCCAATCTAGGTCTTATTTTAGTACTTATCAATTTCTTCATCATTTCCTTGTCCATATAGTGAAATGCTACTCCAATATTCCTTAGCAAATTATACGTCTCTCTGAAAATTCTATCAATATGGCTAACCGGTTGATTATTTTCTTCCATTGTCACTCCCAAGTCCTTTTCCTTTTTACTTTTTCTAGTTCTACTCCATCTCCCATCTTATAGATTCCCACTGGTCGTCTTTCACTTTTTCCCATTTCCATGACATGGCTTTTGTCCACATTGAATTCCATCTCCCATTTTTTGCTCCATTTCCAGATCTTGTTTAAGTCTTCCTGTAGTATTTCACAATCCTCTTTTGTTTAATGACTCTGCACAGTTTTGCATCGTCCATAAACAGATTTATGTAGCTGTTCACTCCCTCTGGCATGTCATTTATATATACGAGAAAAAGTATTGGTGCCAATACTGACCCCTGTGGCACTCCGCTGTCTACTGTTCTCCACTTGGACTTCATATCTTTAACTATCATCCTTATTTCTCTCCCCCTTAAGTAATTCTTCATCCATCTCAATGTGCTTCCTTTTAAGCCACCCTTCTCCTCTAACTTCCATAGTAATCTTTCATGTGGCACTTTATCAAAAGCCTTTTTTAGATCTAAATAAATACAGTCAACCCATCCCTCTCTCTTGTACTTTATCAACTATTCTAGAGTAGAAACTCAATAAATTTGTCACACATGACCGACCTTTTCTAAAACCAAATTGGCTATTTGATAATATTTTGTTGTCTTCAAGAAACTTGATCCATTGCTTCTTTATTACTTTTTCACACATCTTGCATATTACACTAGTTAGTGATACCGGTCTGTAATTTAAAGGTTCTTCCTTCCTTCCGCTCTTATATATGGGAACCACCTCAGCTCTTTTCCACTCCACTGGCACTGTTCCATTTTCTATTGAGCATTTTATGATGTTGTATATTGGACTTGCTAGTTCTTCCCTACATTCTTTCAGTATTCTGCCTGAGACTTCATCCAGTCCCATTGCCTTTTCCTCATCCAATTCCGTCATCAACTTTTTATTTCAAGCTTGGTTACTTTAATCTCTTTCATATAGACAGTCTCTCTATTACCCTGTGGTCTTTCAAATTTGGATTCCTTAGTAAAGACCTCATGAAATTTACTATTTAACAGTTCTGCCATACTTTTGGGTCTTCCACCATTCCGTTTTCTCCTTTTAACCTTTCTATTGTTTCTTTTTGTCTTATTTTTCCATTTATGAATCTGTAGAACAATTTTGGTTGTTCCTTACATTTTTCGACAATGTCCTTTTCATAGTTCTTTTCTTCTTCCTTTCTCACCTTAGCATATTCATTTCTTGCTGTTTTGAAGTTTTCCTTATTTTCTGGATTTCTGTTTCTTCTCCACCTTTTCCATGCTCCATCTCGTTTCTCCTTTGCCCTAGCACATCTTGCATTAAACCAATCTTTCTTTCCTTCTTCTTTAGGTCTATATTTCGGAACATATTCCCTGACCCCAGTTTTGTATATTTCCAAAAATAAGTTATATTTCTCTTGAACCGTTAATGAGTTTTCCATCTCCTCCCAGTTTACGTTTTAAAATAGTTCTTGAGATTCTCAATATCAGCCTTTCTGTAATTTAATCGGTCTCCTTTGTATGATTCATCTCTATCTTCCTTTCCTTCTTCTATATCCATCTCTAATATTACATGGTCACTCTTTCCCAATGGGCACTTGTATCTTATATCATCGTTAATTGGTATATCCCTTGTAAAACTAGGTCTAATCTTGCCGCTCATCGTTTCCTCTGAATCTTGTGTTTTCCTTTACTCTTTGGACCATCAAATTATCTATCATTAGGTTCAGGAATCTATCTCCCCAGGCATCTTCCCCCATACCACTTTCATAATTTTCCCAGTCTACCTCCTTACAGTTGAAATCTCCTACCAATATCACTTTTCTCCTTTCCTTAATGATTCTTGTAAGACTCCTTATTGTGTCATCTATCATGTCTCTATATTCTTGGTTAGTCCATGAGTTTGTTTTGGTGGCACATATGTTCCAATGATTGTTAACTCCTTTTGTTAATATGCATCTTAACATACAGTATTTCTGATTTTCCTTCCCCAAACTCCACTTGATTTACCACTATCTCCTTCCTTAACATCATCATGACTCCTCCTCCTCCTTTACCCACTTTGTCTCTCCTCCATATATTATACCTTTTATCTATGTCTATTTTTATTGCCTCATTTAACTTTGTTTCCACCAGGCATACAATATCTGGTTCTTCTTTCTTTATGTAATCTCTTAATTCTAATTTACTAGATAAAATCCCATCTATGTTTGTATACATCATTTTTAATCTCTTGTTCTTATCATTTTTAGTTAAACTTGCTCCATTCTTTTCTCTTCTTTCTCTTTTATATACCATTTCCTTATCCTGTCTCCTATAATTCTCCAAAAAAATGCCTTCTCCTCCTCTGACCTTTCATTATTTTTTCTCTTGCTTCTGCCACCAGTTCATTGTGTCTCTTCCTTTCCTCCTCGTTTCTATTTTTCTTTATATATATATCTTTGCAACCTTCTGTTTCTCTGAGTTTCGTTTTTCTATATAGTACTTTTTCTGCTGCTGCTTGTGATTTTAGTAATATCTTAATTGGTCTCACTGTGTGTGTGTATTTACCTAGTTGTACTTTTACAGGGCCTGGGCTTTACGCTCGTGTGGCCTCGTCTCCATATCTACAATTATCCAATTTTTCTTAAAACTATGTTGCTGATACCATTTCTTCACTCAAATTGTTCCAAGTTTCAACACATCTTTGTGGGAAACTATATTTTTTAATATCTCTCAGACATCTTCCCTTCCTCAGTTTTTTACTATGCGATCTTGTGCTTCGAATGTCATATTATTCTCTCAGGATCAGTTTCTCATTATCCACTTGATCCATTCCATTAATCAATTTATAAACTTGTTTCAGGTCCCCTCTTTCCCTTCTCTGTTCCAGGGTTGGTAGATCCATAGCCATTAGTCTCTCATCATATGTCATAGCGTCAAATTCTGGAACCATTCTTGTAGCCATTTTTTGTAGTCTCTCCAACTTCCTTATGTATTTCTTTTTAAGGGGATCCACAGAACCCCTACATATTGCAATCTGGGTCTTATTATAGTACTTGTCAATTTCTTCATTATTTCTTTGTCCATGTAGTGAAATGCCTAGCACACCTCAGGTGTGTGTGGTGGGTGACTCTCAGGTTAGGTATTTAGATAGCACTTTCTGTGGGAAAGACAGGGATAGGAGGACGAACGTGTGTATGCCTGGTGCAGGTGTGAAGGCAGTGAGTGAGGAGGTGCAGAAGAGGGTTGGGGGGATGGAGAGGGAGGGTGTAGTAGTTTTGCACGTAGGTGGGAACGATGTCAGAGCAGGTGGGTCGGAGGAGTTAGTGGCAAGATTTCGGGAAATGTTAGGCAAGATAAGGGAGAGTGGTAGGAGGTGTGTAGTGTCAGGAATCTTGCCTCGTGTGTATGTTAGCAGGAATGGTTGTCTAGAGCCATTGGTGTGAATGATCGGGTAAAAGGGATGTGTAAGGATGTGGGTGTCAGCTTTGTGGATGTATGGGATAGGTTCTATGGGCGAAGGGATTTGTATGCTAGGGATGGCGTGCATCTGAGTAGGAAGGGTGTGGATGTGCTGAGTGGATGTCTGGAGGGGAGTTGGGATGGAGTGTAGGGGGTGAGGTAGCAAATGCATTCCAGAAGAAAGATGCTAGACATAAATTAGATAGGATAAACAGAGATAGTGAAAAGATTAGGAAAGATTTCCAGGTGCAAATAGGAGAGAATAAGATTAGGATTCCAAATAAGGAGACAGCATCTAGGAAGGTAGCAGGACTTAAATGTTTTTATGTAAATGCCAGGAGTCTTAGGAACAAGAAGGACGAGTTATCTAGTTATATAGTTGAGGAGGGCCTAGATGTTGTATGTGTCACAGAGGCATGGGTAAATGAGGAAAAGTTTAGGAAAATAGGAAAGAATATGAAGTAGATGGATACATTATGTATTTACACCAGAGAATTGGTAGGATAGGCGGAGGAGTAGTTATTTATGTAAAAATCCTTCATTTCCAGTCAGGTTAATGGTATTAAGGTAGATAACAGAGTAGAGTCCTTATGGCTGGATGTTAGAGTAAACAAAAGTAAGGTTATTAGAGTAGGAGCTTTTATAGGCCACCTAACCAGTCAGCAGATGTAGACAACCTTATGGTAGATGAGATAAATAGGGGTGTACTAGTCAGACAATTATCTTAGGGATTTTAATCTTAAGTCAGTAAACTGGGAGAGGATGGTAGGAGATGCTAGTGAAAATAAGTTTATGGAAAGTTTTCAGGATAACTATTTAGTGCAGATGGTAGATAAACCTACTAGGGGGAGGAAGGTTTTAGACATAGTACTAACAAATATTGAGCATTGTTTAAAGGAAGTTGAGGTAGGAGAGACTTTAGCAAACAGTGACCACCATATAATTAGATTTATCATTAATTCCAGTAGGGATAATATAGTGAATAAGACTAGAGTCCCAAACTATCAGAAAGGCAATTATGGTAGGTTACGTCAGTTATTAGGAGAGGTAAACTGGGAAGATAGTTTTGGAATTAAAACTGCACAGGAGATGTGGGATATTTTTAAGGTTGTAGTAAAGGGTATAGTGATGCAGTGTATCCCTTACAAAGATATAAGGCAGAGAAACAGGAAGCCATTATGGTGGACTCATGAGATAGGTAGCCAGATCAGAGAGAAGAAGAGGGCATATAGAGAGTTGCAGAAAAGTGGGAAGATGTAGATTTGATTAAGTACAGACAGGTCAGAGATGATTTGAGTAAGGTTATAAAAAAGTAAAAGACAGGCAGAGATAAAACTAGCTAGAGCTGGGAGTAAAGATCCCAAAAAATTATATAGTTATTACAAGGTCAGTGATAAAAGAAATAAGGATAGGATTGGACCACTCAGAAAAGATGGTGTAGTAGTGGATCAAAATGAAGACATAGTAGAATTATTGAATGAACAATTTTCTTCAGTATTTACTAGGAAAGAATAGGAAATCCTGTTACAAACAGTGCGAGTAGTTTAAGAGCTTTAGAAAATATTGATATAAAACCGGGAATTATTAGGAAATTTATTCTTGAACTAGACGATAGGAAAGCCAGTGGTCCTGATGAGCTACATGCCAGAGTACTTAGGAGGGTGTAGACAGTATTTCTGAAGCACTTAAGTTAATCTTTGAAAGATCACTTAGGTTTGCTGAGATACCTCAGGACTGGAAGTTAGCTAATGTTACTCCAATATTTAAAAAGGTAGGAAGGATGATGCGAATAATTATAGACCGATCAGTTTAACTAGTATAGTATGTAAGATACTAGAGAAAATCATTAAGGGTAGTATTTGGGAGCATTTAAATGAGAATAGATTAATTAGAGATACCCAACATGGCTTTAGATCAGGAGGTCCTGTCTTACAAATTTGCTCGATATCTTAGAATATATTACCAAGGAGTTAGATGATGGAAATAGCATAGATGTTATATATCTAGATTTTAGCAAGGCGTTTGATAAGGTACCGCATAGGAGGCTAGTGTACAAATTGAGACTACATGGGATAGGGGTAGGTTAGTTGACTGGATTAGTGAATGGCTTTCTGATAGGAAACAGAGAGTAGTATTAAATGGGGCAATGTCTGAGTGGAAGGAAGTGGTTAGTGGGGTACCCCAAGGATCAGTGCTAGGACCTCTTCTTTTCTTGGTGTACATTAACGATTTAGATTTAGGAATTAGTAGCAAAGTATCAAAGTTTGCAGATGATACTAAGATAGCATGTGCAGTACAGGGTGAAAAGGACAATTACAGAATACAACGAGACCTGGACAGGCTGATAGCATGGGCAGACAGGTGGCAGATGGAGTTTAATTCTGATAAGTGTCAGGTTATGCATTTAGGTAAAGACAACACAAACTTTAACTATGAGATGGAGGGATGTTGGCTAGAGGCAGTAGAGGAAGGAAAGGATTTAGGAGTAGTGATAGACAGGACTATGAAATTTTCAAAGCAATGTTTAGAAGCAAGAAATAGGGCAAATAGGATCCTGGGTTTTATAAATAGAAATGTTAGTTATAAAAGTAAGGAAGTGGTGCATAGCTTATATAATTCCTATGTTAGGCCCCATTTAGAGTATTGCATACAGGCCTGGTCACCCCACTATAGGCAGGATATCAACATGTTAGAAGCAGTTCAGAGAAGAGCAACTAGGATGATACCAGCATTAAAGCGCCTGGAGTATAGAGATAGATTAAAGGAATTAAACATGTTTTCATTTGAGAGGAGATGTATAAGAGGGATATGATAGAGTTATTTAAAATGTTTTCAGATACAAACTACATAGATGTGAGATCTTTCTTTACCTTAGAGGAGGAAATAGGACTAGAAATCATGGCAGGAAGATTAGAAAGCAAGGCTGCAGGTTAGATATAAGAAAATATTTCTTTAGTCATAGAGTGGTAGACTTCTGGAATGCATTGCCAGAGACGGTTGTAAATAGCACTAGTTTGACAATGTTTAAAAACAGATTAGATAAGCACTTAAATTCATTAGATTTATAATTATGTATAGCACTGCATGATAGTTTTATAAGAAATTTACTATAGTTAAATAAGACATGATCCCCATGTATGGGGACCACAAATTGTAGAGGATTTCGCTGCAGGACTTAGCCCTGTTAATGGGCCAAATATTTAGAATTAGTATATAATGTATTGTGTACTTGTAAGTGTATCTTTAAGTACTGATGACGAGGTCGCTGTGCGACTGATACAGGATAACCTAGATGGGCCCTGGTGGCCCTTTGTTATCCTATTATTTATGTTATGTTATGTTATATGTCTCTCTGAAATTTCTATCTATATGGCTTACCGGTTAATTGTTTTCTTCCATTGTCACTCCCAAATCCTTTTCCATTTTTACTTTCTCCAGTTTTACTCCATCTCCCATCTTATAGATTCCCACTGGTCGTCTTTCAATCTTTCCCATTTCCATGACATGGCTTTTGTCCACATTGAATTCCTTCTCCTACATTTTACTCCATTTCCAGATCTTATTTAGGTCTTCCTGCATTATTTCACAATCCTCTTTTTGCTTTATAACTCTGCACAGCTTTGCATCATCCACAAATAGAATCATGTAGCTGTTCACTCCCTCTGGCATGTCATTTATGTATATGAGAAAAGTATTATCGCCAATACTGACCCCTGTGGCACTCCGCTTCTACTGCTCTCCCACTTGGATTTCATATCTTTAACTACTATCCTTATCTCTCTCCCCCTCAAATAATTTTCCATCCATCTCAATGTGCTTCCTTTTAAGCCACCCTTCTCTAACTTCCACAGTAATCTTGCATGTGGCACTTTATCATGCCATTTTTAAATCCAAATAAATACAGTCAACCCATCCCTCTCTCTCTTGTACTCTATTGTACTCTACCAACTATTCTAGAGTAGAAACTCAGTAAATTTGTTACACACGACCAACCTTTTCTAAAACCAAATTGGCTATTTGATAATAATTTGTTGTCTTCAAGGAACTCGATCCATTGTTTCTTTATTACTCTGTCATACATCTTGCATATTACACTAGTTAGTGATACCGGTCTGTGATTTAAGGGTTCTTCCTTCCTTCCTTCCGCTCTTATATATGGGAACCACCTCAGCTCTTTCCCATTTTACATCAGCAAGTCGCCTCTACTGAGGTGGAGCAAGCACATGAGATGTTGCCACACGATGCCGATCGCCAATTGCTTTAATTCCGCCACACCAGTCGGACGCGGTGTTGAGCTTCGGTACCACTCCATTGGTTTTTCTATTTTGCAGCAAGGCCACGTCCCCTGTCAAAGCAGGTACAGTGCCTATTATCTGTTATCTAAGTTGAGAGCAGTATAGTGCCTTCCAAGTGGTTTTTCTGTGCGGTGGGGAACATACGAGCTTACAGCTTGTTTTGGTTTTCTGCAGGCGATCAGCTATTCCTCATGTTGTCCCCCACATCCAGTGATGATGGGGCCACCGGTCCTATTGCCTCTAGGAGAGCCAGTGTCTATTCCCAGGATCTTAGTGGCAGGGGCAGTGACTCTGGCAAGAGTGTTCCTTTCGTCGCCGGCGGGAGGGTGTCAAAGCATCCAGCTCATCATGGTGCACTCCGACACGATGTGGTTCTCAACGCCACCTGCCCTTAACCTGCAGCTACACAGCCTTTGGCCCCTCCTTCCCAGTGGAACGTGGTTTTGGATGCTCTGGCGGAGTTGAGGAGTGAAATTAACCAGCTTAAATCATACAGGAGGTCTGTTCCTCCTCCTTCACCTGTACGAGTGGCCACAGGTGCTTCTCCCTCATCCCCAAATTTTAGGGGTTAATTGTGTTGAAACTGACCTGTTTTGGAGAGAAAAAAAAAAAAAAAAAAAAAAAAAAAAAGATCTATATAACAAAAGGAAGAGAAGTGTTTGCTAGCACAGCCCCATGAAAGACAAGCTAACCCTGCTTCTGTGCACCAATGCTAGCGACTGCAAAACTAAACCGCTGCTTTTTTCTAAACTTGGGTTTGACAATGGCTGGAACGAATTACCTGATTTATAGGTATCAATAGTTGAACTTTTTAATACTTGAATGGCCATTTGGAACGAATTAAGTTCGAGTGTCGAGTCTCCACTGTATATGTATATACAGTAATACTCCACTTAACGAACAGGATAGGGGTGTCAAAGCTGTTCGTAGAGCAAAAATTCGTTAAGCGGACGTAATTTTCCCATAGGAAATAATGGAAATACGGGGGATGCGGTCTGGGCTGGTCCCCAACATACCATATGGGAAAAAAAAAAAAAAAAAAAATATATATATATATATATATATATATATATATATATATATATATATATATATATATATATATATATATATATATATATATATACGTTTACAGCATATTGGGCCACCGGTGTACCACTACTTCTATGATGTCATATGAGTCATTGGAAGTTAGAGGAGCTACGTACAAATTCTCTCACATTCTCGCATTTATGTTCACAAAAAACATTTCTATTAGCTTTTTACAAACCTTGCCACCAAGAAAGGATTGTTTTGTAATGCATAAAATGAAATCTTAGATGGAATACCAAAAAATAAAGCAGAGATGAGATGAGCCACAGACGAAGCGGGAGACTCGTGGTGACTCGGCCGCTTCTTCTTCTTCTTCTTGTGATCCTTTTAGCCTGCGTGTTGTCTTTCCCCATGATATTTGTTTCCTCTCCCCTATTGCCTGCTATAATGGATATCATATCTTAGTATTCATATACGCTCATGCTATGAGGATAACCTCGACTCCGTGGCACTGAGTGATAGTGAATTATTGCACTGAGTGATAGTGAATTATTAATGAAATACCACAGTATTTCATTAGTAATTCACTATCACTCAGTGCCACGGAGTCAGGGTTATACTCCTGGCATGAGCGTATATGAATACTAAGATATGAAAGTAACACGCAGGCTTTAAAACGGTCACAAAGAAGAAGAAGAAGCTCGGCCGCGAGTCTCGCGCTTCATCTGTGGCTCATCTCATCTCTGCTTTATTTTTGGGTATTCCATGTAAGATTTCACTTTATGCATTACAAAACAATCCTTTCTTGGAGACAAGGTTTGTAAAAAAGCTAATACAAATGTTGTTTTGTGAACATAAATGCATATATAAGACAGTAACACTAACTGGAGAGGTGGTGTTCCCAGCAACCTCAAAGCAACCTGATAGCAACCTTGTCACTGTCCTTCCAAGCATTCATAGATGTCATTTCGCTGCAAGAGGTTGCTCTGACGTTGTTAAAGAATCTTGGATCCAGCTCCAGGAGCGCTAGAGACAGAGGAGGGGAGCCAGCCAATCACAGCGAAGCTACCGCGTTCGGTCCCTCACCCGGCAAATTCAAACCAAGAAAATTCGCTAAAATAGATGTGGTTGTACGTTATGCAGACTTTTTGGTCAAACTTTATATAGTACGTTAAATCGGAAATTTGTTAAACGAACATTCGTTAAGCGGAGTATTACTGTATGTGTATATACAGTAAGGTCCCGAGTTATGTCAGAGTTACGTTCCTGAAACATGACGTAAGTCAATTTTGTACGTAACTCGAGTTTTTGTACTTTCAAAGCATATCATCGAGTTTTCAACCAATAATTTTTTATGGTTATTCAGGTAAGTAAAAGGTTATATTGTTATATTGGTATATTATTTACAACTATGTAGGAATATATTGATTAGAGCCATGACATAAAGGACTGCAGGTTGCCGAGAGGGGCGGCCTGAGGCCGCCAGGAGGGTGGGCAGGTTGAATGTTGTGACGCCCAGGGCGGACAGCTGTGAGCTTTGTGGAGTGCGGTAGGAGTAGAAGCGTTATATAAGTAAAAGGTTATATTGTTATATTATTTACAAGTATGTAGGAATATGAAACACAAGCTTGTTTTTGTTGTTGATTAGGGCCACGAACACAAAGGACTGCATGTTGCCAGAGGGGTGGACGCCTGAGGCCGCAAGGAGGGTAGGCAGGTCGAATGTTGTGACGCCCAGGGCAGACAGCTGGGAGCGTAGTGCAGTGTGGTGGGAGTAGAAGCGTGGGCAGCGGAGCAGAAAATGCAATAGGAAAGGGCAATAGGGATCAGCAGACAAGCGCAGAAGGTGCAAGTGAGCTGCGAGTGTCGTGTGGCCCAGGCGAAGGCTCCGGAGTTGTTATTGTTGTGATAGATGCGTGAGCCCTCAAGGTCGTCAACCTCCCCGTTGTCATGGTAACGGGCTTCCCATTTTCTTCTTAACTCCCTTACACACAGCTGCTGCCTCCCTTCTCATGTCTTTTAAATATGTCCACTTTTTCTTGTAGCGTAATGGTTTTCCTTTTCTTAGCATCACTGCTATCACTCAGGAGTTTTCTTTATGGTGCCATTGAGCAAGATATTAAGATTCAGCAAACGCAGATGTAGGAACACTCTTGCCAGGGGCGACGGTGTGGTGGAACTGAGGTACGTAGAGTGTTATTGTATTCAAGCATGAGGTGGGAGGTGTGGTGGATAACCACTAGTGACGCCTGGCGGCCAACAATAACAATAAACCCCGCGCTTTACGATTTAGAACTTTTCAATTTTTAAAATCTTAAATTGCCTTATAGTGGACTGACGTAAGTGCAAGTTTGATGTAACTCGAGACCGACGTAACCCGGGACTTTACTATATATATATATATATATATATATATATATATATATATATATATATATATATATATATATATATATATATATATATATATATATATATATATATATATATATATATATATATATATATATATATACAGGCAACCCCCGTTTAACGAAGGTTCACACAACGAAATTTCGCTATAACGAAGGTTTCATTTTACTACCATCTGCTTGTTTAACGAACACCAAACTCGCTTTAACGAAGTTTTATCCAGGTAATTTTTTTCCAAATTTGAAAGCCCCACTGTATCATGCAAGCTGACAGGCTTTTGAATACATCAGGAGCTGCTGGTACTAAGGCCTGCCTCAGGAGAAATCCTGAGACACCTGTAGAATAAAGATCAAGATCAAGCCTCTCGTGGACAACACAGGCTCTGCCGATACAAAGGCCTGACTCAGAAGAAATTCTGTGTCACCTGTAGCATCAAGATCAAGATCAAGATCACACACACCGCTCACTGCCCAGTCAAAACATAACAGCGTCACCAGCAGCTCATCTTCCTTAGTTCAACTTACCACCAAAACGCCCTGCAATGTTGCCTAACGTTCCTAAGAAGACCAGGAAGTGTCTTACTCTCGAAGTGAAGCTGGGTATTATTCACAGACAAGAGAAAGGCCAGAAAACTAATAACATTGCTTCCCACCATGGCTTGACTCTATCTACTGTCTACTATTTTCAAGTCAAGAGACTCTATTAAGAGGACTAGTGAGACCTCATCTTCCTTGCAAGCTAAAAGAACCACCAGAACTCGTGACTCTACAATGGATAAAATGGAAAGCCTTGTGGAAATGTGGTACATAAGTTTTGTATGCAGTACCATGATGCGCACTTTGTTTACATTCCACAGGTTGCCGGTTAGTGTATTTCCCGTTTCACTCTCCCTCCCTTCATAAAGTTAAGATCATCAACATTATAAAGTTACGTACATACATACATTAGTGTACATTATAATGACTTAAATTAAACTACCTAAATGTTTAACTTCATAATTTTTACTTTCATTAACCCGTAAAGTCCGACAGGCCTTAAATACGGCTGCATAGCACACTTCCGATAGTCCTTAAATGGGGCAGCTACTTTGAGCGCTAATAAAAACCGCGCTAGCATTGGTAGCGCTGCTATATTTGGTCATGACGTAGGCCTATGGTAGTACTGTCGGCTCCCAGGAAGCACACCCCTCTAGCCTGCTAGTCTCCCGCAAATTTCTGTGAGGTGCATGAGCGTCGTGTCGCGGTGATAATTATTTACGTATTTACGTATTTACTTATTTAAGGAACTATTATTTACAACTATGGCTACTGGTGCTAAGAGGAAGCTAAAGTTTAGTGATAAAAGTGATAGACAAGGCGGGACAAGACGCAAAGTGCACAGGTTGGAGGTAGATCCTGACCCCGCTATTGTGACAACATCGTCACCCACGCTTGATAAAAACATACGTAACTATAATCAGCCAATATGAGTGAAAACACGAAAAACATGTGAAAACACATAAAAACATGAGCAGTGCCTTACATTATGTAAGAATACACATAAAAGCACCTCCCCCGAGTTGCCGCTACCACAATCTTCTCCAATTATCGGTGATAATTATTTACGTATTTACGTATTTACTTATTTAAGGAACTATTATTTACAACTATGGCTACTGGTGCTAAGAGGAAGCTAAAGTTTAGTGATAAAAGTGATAGACAAGGCGGGACAAGACGCAAAGTGCACAGGTTGGAGGTAGATCCTGACCCCGCTATTGTGACAACATCGTCACCCACGCTTGATAAAAACATACGTAACTATAATCAGCCAATATGAGTGAAAACACGAAAAACATGTGAAAACACATAAAAACATGAGCAGTGCCTTACATTATGTAAGAATACACATAAAAGCACCTCCCCCGAGTTGCCGCTACCACAATCTTCTCCAATTATCGGTTATTATTCTGAGACAACCATAGTGAGTAGAGCAATAAAAACCTGTAGGATGATGCATTGTCATGTCTACTAACAGCAGATTTTTTTCCAGAGTAATTTATAAGAGTTGATTTTTTTTATGATAATTGCGGTAATGGGAGGGTGCGAATTTTGCGGCCATCGGTCTTAGCGGGTTAAACCTTTTACTGTACTATGATGCACTCTCGCTTTGCTTACTCTCAATGGAAGTTCAAATCAGGGGTTAAACTTGTTATAATCGGTTCGCTTAACGAAGTTTCGCTTAACGAAGTGTTTTTTAGGAACGTAACCCCTTCGTTAAACGGGGGTTGCCTGTATATATATACACACACACACACACACACACACACACACGCAGCTACATTAAAAACAAGGCATTAAATGACATAAGCTGGTTTGGAAATATGCAAGAGAAGATGTATCTTGAAGTACAGTGGTACCTTGAGATACGAGTTTAATTCATCCCGTAACGGAGCTCATACCTTAAAAAGCTCTTATGTATCTCAAAACAAGTTTTCCCATTGAAATGCACTCAAATGCCATTAATCCGTTCCAGCCTATCAAAAAAAAAAAAAAAAAAAAAAAAAAAAAATCGGTTAAGAAAAAGGTATAGTAGTACTTCGACATACGATTTTAATTCGTTCCATGACGATCGTTGTACATAAAAAAAAAAATCTTATATCAAATCAATTTTTCCCATAGAAATTAATAGAAATTCAATTAATTCGTTCTTGTGATATGAATTTACCCCCAACCCCCCAAAAAATAATAACATGCTTTAAATACCAACCAAATATAGATTTAATATAATATAAATACAATGTTTATTGTATGCATAATATAAATTAACTATATTCCTCAAAATAACAACTTAACTTGCAAAACTCAGGACACATCGATAGGCGTTCATAACGCAAGGCACAGGGTACGTCGATAGATGTTTAGGCTTTTTACGGCTATATTTTGGTTGTTTTCTTCCCATTTTCTTTGCTTGTGAGATGGCAACACTCATCAGGAGTAAACACATGCTCTTCTATCAACAGTGATTTCATTGTCTGATTCCGCCACCTCTCCCGTGCCTTACTTCTATACCTTGGGTCTCTCGTCATGTTATGGGGAGACGACATTTGAATGAGAGTGGTATCAGAACAGGAGAGAGAGAGAGAGAGAGAGAGAGAGAGAGAGAGAGAGAGAGAGAGAGAGAGAGAGAGAGAGAGAGAGAGAGAGAGAGAGAGAGAGAGAGAGAGAGAGAGAAGGGGGGGAATTGAGGCCGCACTGCCATAGCCGCCATAGAGGTTTGTTCACATCCCCCCACCTCTGTGATAAGCATCAAGTGGAGGAGGTAGGCAGAGATAGAAATTTTTTTTGCCTTTTCAGTTACGTAAACATGCATACTTTATAAATGCATGAAAATATATGAAATAACAGTAAAGTTTATTTAGTGTTCTTACCTTGAGGACATGTTTTCAGCTAATGGTGGTAAATGGTAGTGGAGGAGGAAGGAGGAGGAAAGGATGCAGCCACCATTCACACATAAATATTAAACATGAATTAAAACTGCACTTTCTTTAGACAATAAAAAAGATCAGTAATTAATGTGAAAACTATAAAAGAACGGCAACATCCCCAATCATGACTCGTATCTCAAAAATTTGCTCGTATCTCAAAATAGAAAATTTATCAAATCATAGCTCATATCTAAAAAAAAACTTGTATCTCAAGGTACCACTGTACCACTGTATTAAGAGACAAAACAAAAGCTGCTGTTTATTAGTAATTCATAGTTTCTATAAATATTTCTATTGATTTATATATTTGGAGGAGACACTCTGTAGAGTAATTCAGTCTTTGAAATACATAAGTTATATTGTGATCTCACAGAAGAGCCTCAACATCAGCTCTCAGGAGTGATCCCAAGCTACCTGTTGTTTGTCACTCTCTTGATGATCCACAATGCCATCATTGTCACACAATTCAATTTTCATGGAAACTTTTTTCCAGCAGCAAGATGCCTGAGTGTTATGATCACCTTTATTCTGGTGGTAAATAGATTACTCCTCTTTGTGTCACTGGAAGTATTTCCTAACTACATAGATTACAAAGAAAATACCTACACAGTTTAGACATCTTGTGATGATTTCCATCACTAAATTCATTCAATATGTACATACTTTTCAAATATATAATTTCTGAGCTGGAGATGTTGTGAAGTGGCCATCTTGACAGTGGGACCATCTCTAATGAGCTGCTAAGACATTGATTCTTTTGGGCAAAATAGTTTCAGTTTCCGAACATTTCAAATTTGTAACTGCTTCATGGAAGAAGTAAGTTTGAGAAGTGAGGTTTCACTATTGTCCCATTATGAAAGTTGCTTGATGATTTGGCACTTTCCAAAAGGCACTGGTTTAAGAATGGTGCTGTCATATATAGGCTTTAATGTTAGCTTCAACACATTAAGTATGATGATGTGAGAGGTATACATGAGAATAGTTTTGGTATAAAATTCATGAATAAAGTACTAGACTGAGGAGAAAAAGAAAGGAATATTAGCAATCCAAAGCTCAAGAGTGCAGTTATAGTCAAAAGTGCTTAGTGACAAACATTACTATGACTTTCCAGTACCTATCAGCCCATGTATGTAGTCCAGTTCTACATCCTTCCATTATATTTATATGTATATATTGTTTGCCTTGAAGATGTTAGTTTGTGTTTTCTGCAAATAAATATAAAAAAGTAACGTATATTTTCATTTACTCTTGCAAATATAGCTCATGAAATTCACAAATGATCTTTTGGCATATTCATTGTTTCGAAACCTGTTTAGTTCTGTAAGTGTTGTCACACTTTTTACAGTATATATCAAGATACTTATTTCTAAACAAAACTCCCCAAAGAAATTATCATATCAAATGACTGCACTTATTCCTGTCTTTACATTCCCTTTCTGTTTCCTTCATTTTTTTGTCTACCATATCTACCACGCTCTAGAATCTTTCGAATTTTCCAACATCTGGCTTCAACTTAATTGTCATTCTCTAATTAAATCAATCTGTGCTGTCTATCTCTCTCCTAACACCTCAGACTATAGAAAATTCTTTGACTATTTAACTTCTAAAGTGGAGCACACTGTCCCTCTATCATTTCGGAGAGATCCCCATCCTTAAGAGATTTCAATGTTCACCACCAGCTTTGGCTTTCTTCTCCCTTTATGGGCCATCCTGGTGAACTAGCCTTCAACTTGCTATCCTCCATGACCCAGAGCAACTGGTGCAACACCCTACTCGTATTCCTGACCGTCTTGGAGATATGCCCAACATTTTTTACTTTTTCCTTACCTCTAATCCTTCTGCTTATGCTGTCACACTGTCTTCTCCATACGGCTCCTCTAATCACAACCTCATATCTACATCTTGTCCTACTTCTCCACTCCCTCCCCAGAATCCCCCAAAGCAAAGGTGCCTCTAGGATTTTGCCTCTGCCAGTTAGGAGGACCTGAGGAGGTACGAGGGGTGTTAAAAAAATACGCGGAATACTCCCATGTCCCAAGTGGCAACAGGATAAAACATGTTGGAACATGTCTGCCAGAAAGGGCATGCTCTTGGCTATCTTCTGGTTGTTACCAGTCATTATTCGCTTGGAAACGAAGCAGTCAGGAGCTAGTTGAAAAAGGTTGGTTTTTGATCCATGGAATGTAAGGATTTTAAGATAAGAACCAACATAAAATTTGTGGTAAAGCTTGGTTGGAAAGGAACGGAGATCATTCAAGCTTTGCAGAACGTTTATGGGGATGATGCTCCAAAGAAAACTTGCATTTACAAATGGATTGAAAGATTTCGAGATGGTAAAGAAGCTGTTGAAGATGATGAGGGTCGTGGCAGACCAACAACCTCGAAAAGTAGTGAAAACATTGATGCTGTTAGGAGCCTAGTCGAAGAAGATGGAAGACTGACAGTTCATAAGATAGCCAAGACTGTGAGCATATCAGTTGGTTCAGCTCATTCGATTCTACATGAAGATTAAGGCCTCAGTAAGCTTTCAGCTCGATGGGTCCCAAAAGCGTTGCGCCCAGATCAGCTAAATTTCAGAAGTGAATTGTCAACGGCGATTTTGACCAAAATTGAAGCCAATGAAGACAACTTTTTCAGTTGAATCATCACAGGTGATGAAACACGGGTACCAGTATGATCCTGAAACAAAACAACAGTCCAAACAATGGCTCCCACGCGAATCATCTGGCCCAATTAAATTCATATCTGAGAGGTCTGTCAACACGGTAATGGCAACCATTTTTTTTTTTTTATTCTAAAGGAGTTGTGCTTGTAGACTTTTTAGGAGCCTATTATGTAGAAGTTTTAAGGAAACTGAGAGCAGAATTGGCTAAAAAGCGTCCAGGAAAACTCCATCGCGGAATCCTCTTCCATCATGACAATGCACCAGCACATTCTTCACGCGTTGTAAAGGATGTTTTGAGAGAATTTTGATGGGAATTACTGCCACATCCACCTTATAGCCCAGACCTAGCTCCGTCTGACCTTTTTTTTATTCCCAAAACTTAAAGAACAGTTGAAAGGCATCCGTTTTAATAGCACTGTTGAGGCTAAAACCAGAGTAAAAGCATGGCTCACAAAGAGGTCTGCAGATTTCTTCGAAAATGGTCTAAAAGGATGGAAACACTACCTGGAGAAGTGTATCGACCTTGACGGAGGTTTTGTTGAAAAATAGATTAGTTGTATTGTAAAATCAATAAAGAATGATAAAATTCCGTGTATTTTTTTAATCTCCCTCGTATTATGCTGATTTTCCCTGGAATGATTACTGTTTTTGTGTCAGAGATCCATCTCTGTGTGCTGAACACATAGCAGAGGTGATACTGTCTGTCATGGAGGCATACATTCCTCACTCTTTTTTCTTATCCTAAACCTTTGTAAACCTTGATTTAACACAGTTTGTTCTAATGCTATACATGATAGAGAGGTTGCCCACTAAAAGATACTTGAGCCTTCCATCACCTGAATCCCATGCACTTTACATTTCTGCCCAGCTTCATGCAAAGTCTGTTCTTCAACTTGCCAAATACTCCTTCATAAATAGAAAATGTCAAAATCTTTTAAACTCAAACTCCCCTGATGGGGTCCCTCCTATTGTTCTCAAAAATAGTGTTTCCGTGTTTGCACCTTGCCTGGCCAAACTCTTTCAACTCTCCCTATCAACTTCTACCTTTCCTTCATACTGGAAGTTTGCTTACCTTCAGCCTGTTCCTAAAAAGGGTGACCGTTCTCATCCCTCAAACAACCACCCTATAGCTATAATCTCTTCCTTATTTAAAGTTTTTCAATCTATCTTCAATACGAAGATTCTAAAACATGTCATTTCACAATCTATCTGATGGCCAGTATGGCTTCCACTAAGGCTGCTCTACTGATGATCTTCAAGGCTTTCCTTACTGAGTCTTCGTCATCCTCTTTTAGAGATTTCGGTGAAACTTCAGCTGTTGCATTAGACATGTTAAAAATTTTGATAGCATCTGGCACAAAGCTTTGATTTCAAAACTGCCCTCCTATGGTTTTTATCCTTCTCTCTGCAACTTTATCTCAAGTTTCCTTTCTGACTGTTCTATTGCTGCTGTGGTAGACAGCCACTGTTCTCCTAAATCTATTAATAGTTGTGTTCCTCAGGGTTCAGTCCTATCACCCACTCTTTTTATTATTCATTAATGACCTTAACCAACTTTTTGTCATATCCACTCCTATGCTGATGATACCACCCTACACTTTTCTATGTCTTTTCAGAGACAACCAATCCTTCAGGAAGTCAACAGATCATGCAGGGACATCATAGAATGCCTAACTTCTGATCTTTCTAAGATTTCAGATTGGGACAGAGAAAACTTAGTAGTTTTCAATGCCTCAAAAAAACTCAATTTCCCCATTTACTAACTTGACACAACCTTCCAGACAACTATCCCCTCTTCTTCAATGACAATCAGCTGTCCCCATCTTGTATGTTCCCATCTTGTACACTGAATATCCTTTGTCTGTCCTTTACTCATAATCTAAACTGGAAACTTCACATCTCATCTCTTGCTAAAACAGCTTCTATGAAGTTTGGCATTCTAAGGCATCTCTGCCAGTTTTTCTCAACCCTCCAACTGATAGAGTCGGTCTACTCTTAGATGTCTCTTGGGTCTCGGGCTGAGGTATTTTACAGTGTTGCTGCCACTTTTCTTTGCCTCTTCACCCACCAGGTGCTGTTTTTTTTTTGTCTGCTATACCATGAACTATAGGTTGCAGATACAATATGTATGCATGTATGTACATATGCATTTAAGTATTTATGTACGTTTATGTTTGCATGTATGCATGTATATAAGTATACTTAGAGAGCAGTTGGATGGGAAAGGGAGATCTGTGTGTGGCTTTGACCTGAAATCAGGTAAGGACACCAGAGTTGCCAGAATGTGAATATATCCACTTATGCCATCATGTCTAGGTTGCACCTATTATCTATCTATCTATTTATCTCTCTCTCTCTCTCTCTCTCTCTCTCTCTCTCTCTCTATATATATATATATATATATATATATATATATATATATCAGTGTTTCTCAACCTGTGCGCCGCGGGAATCACATAAGTGCGCCGCGAGTACTCGGACACGTCCTGTACCCGTCCATCAGAGGTGCAGTCAGCTAGCATTCCTGAGCTACCATAAAAGTAAGCAAGTAGTAATTAAAAGTTTAATTAATGTTTTCTTATCTGAGTCGGAACGTTCAGGGTGAATTTTGCCAGTACTGCATCATTCTGTTTTCAACGTCACCCAGCAGACCCGAGACGCCAGGATTACCATTATAAGGCTTGAATAAATAGTCATTAGTTACGGCCACGCCGACCAGATAGCGACCCACGACAACTATTTTTCATATCCTTCCAGGCTGTCCCTCCCCTGTTCCTCCCTCTCTCAAAACCTCCGGTTGCCACACTTGTTTCGAGATTTAAGCGTCTCATGCAAGTCATACAACTCACAGGTACTAATATAAAACTACGAAAACATGCTTTATCATTAGTTTGGTATTGAAAAAGTGAATCTGGTATTAAAAATTGAAGTATTTGGTATTAAGTCCCTGAGTAAACTTGCTTTCTGTTGAAGAGGAAATGAGAGTGTGTCTCAACTGTCCCTCCCAACATAGAGAGGATATGTAAATCCAGGCAGGCACAGGTGTCTCATTGATAAGGTATGTATTTTTTGTAATAATAGTTTATTTACAGTACACACTGTTTCCTGCTGTTTATTTGTACCTATTATTTTATCAATAATATTGTGTAACTGAGATATTATGGTTAACACACCGTCCGTGAAGGAGTAAAAGGTTAATTAATTATGAAACTAAAGAGATGGTGCGTCGCCAAATCAAAAACATGTCTTTAGTGCGCTGCCAACCAACAAAGGTTGAGAAACACTGATATATATACTCAAGATAAAAGGAAGGAAATGCAATAAACTACTAAGTATTGGGAAGAGTTAGAATCTGTATGTATTTGGGGGGATCTAACATGAAATGTGTAACCAAAAACTATGGCACAGTAATCTTTTGTGTACTATATATATATATATATATATATATATATATATATATATATATATATATATATATATATATATATATATATATATATATTTACACACACACACACACACACACACACATATATATATATATATATATATATATATATATATATATATATATATATATATATATATATATATATATATATATATATATATATATATATATATATATATATATATATATATATATATATATATATATATATATATATATATATATATATATATATATATATATATATATATATATATATATATATATATACACAGTAAGGCCCCACATTTAGCTAACCTATTAGTCTCCTGAAACCATCGCTAAATTGGAATTTCGCCAAATTTGAATACTACTTTAAATAGGGAAAAATACCAGTTAGTCTTTCGTCTGCCCAAAGTCCCCATTTCGAGTCCCCATTTACAGCTGCAACATCGCCACCTTCACCAGAATCAGCATCCCCCGAACCACTAGTGGAGGTCATGGTGATAGCGAAACTTGCTAAACAACGAGGATGGGAGCACAAAAAATTAGTTCACATGCTGAATTAACACACACAATAGCTCAAGTGTCAAGTGGAAATACCGGAGGCACTGTGGGGCTGACGTCACGGCCAAACAGACACGCGATTGGCTCAGAGCGAGCGGGAGGCGGGACAGTGTAGCACGGTACATTCGCTAAATATGAGAGAAAATCGCTAAACTTGAGGGCTTGGCCTTTTTCCAGACAGTCGTTGAATAAGGGTTTCGCTAAGCTGGATTTCGCTAAATTCAGGGCCTTACTGTATATATATATATATATATATATATATATATATATATATATATATATATATATATATATATATATATATATATATATATATATATATATATATATATATATATATATATATATATATATATATATATACAGTCAACCCTCAGCTATCGCGACTTGCCTATCGCATTTTATTGCTATCGCGCACCCATGAAAAGCAGCCAAAATTTCACTATCGCGACCTTAAATGCCTGCTATCGCGTGCCCGCCATGACGTCATGGAATATCTGAGCACTCATTGGCCAAAACCGCCTTCCGCCAAGATCAATTCGCTATCGCGCGGCTATGGCGCGATATTTCGCCCCAATTGGGCGCGATAGCCGAGGGTTAGTGTGTGTGTATATATATATATATATATATATATATATATATATATATATATATATATATATATATATATATATATATATATATATATATATATATATATATATATATATATATATATATATATATATATATATATATATATATATATGTATCTATCTATCTATCTATCTATCTATCTATCTATCTATCTATATATATATATATATATATATATATATATATATATATATATATATATATGTATATATATACCGTAAGTCCTCTTTATACAGTAATTCTTTATCCGGTAAATTCACAGTTACGGTATTTGGAAATTACTACCCTCGATTCGATATACGGTAGGTAAAATTCACAGATACCGTATAGGCTCATCATCCGAGAGAGCCCAGCGCGGGGAAGCAGGAGTGATGACGTCATCCACACCACACCTCCCCGCCACTCACAGTACTGACTTTAACTTGACCATCCTTGGAGCCTGTTATATCTTCCCCTCCCCCCCTTTTTTGTTTAACTGCATTACATATTACTTACATCAATTACTAATTAGATGAATAAATAGAATATTAAAGGGTCTATTGTAAGCACAAATATATTCATAATAATCATGGCAAACACTTAAAGCCTACTACCAGCGGCGAACCATGCAGCAACTGATAAAGGGCACAGATGGGCCTGGCAAGCCCACTATCAGAGAATGGTGGAAGTTGTATAACATCAAGCATGCCTTAGATAACATCAAGTCATCTTGGGACGAAGTGAAGACATCTACCATGAATTTGGCGTGGAATAAAGTATGGCCAGAATGAGCGCATGACTTCCCAGGCTTCGCTGAAGACAACATTGGTGCCATCAGAAATAACAGTAAATCTGTGCCATAGGGCTGGCTTCAATGAAGTTGAGAATGATGTTCAAGATCTTTTGGAAAGCCATGCTAAACCTCCCTCAAATGAAGAACTTATAGAGCTAGAAAAGGCATCACAGGAGGCTGAAAAAGAGGGAGACGAGGAAGAAGAATCTGTGCGTGGTCTGGACATCAAAACTCTTAGAGAATGTCTCGGTGGTATCGAAAAAGCTCTGGAAACCCTGAAGGAACATAACCCAAATCCTGCCAGGAGTAGCAAAGTGGCTCATGACGTAGAGAGAAGTGTCAAGATTTATCAAGAAATCTACAATGAAAAAACAAGAAAAACCAAATAGTTCTCCATCTACTCGTTCTTCAAGCCAGTCAGACATGCCGTCCCTGTCACACCTGCCAACCCTGCTACAGCTGACCTTTCCACATCTGCTGCCGACAGTTCTACACCTGGCCCTTCCTCCATATCCTCTTTCTTCAAACCAGTGAAACGTGCCGACCCTGCTACAGCTAGCCCTTCCACATCTGCTGCCGACAGTGCAGACGACAACGTCTTATCCTCGTCTGCCCACTCAGCAGAAGATGAGTAAGGGCTGAAATCCCTACTGTCCCTTAGCCTCAGGAGGGACATCATCTGATAGAATACATGGCGAATGAAAGGTAAATTAAAAAAATTTCTTTATTTCTTTTATGCAGTACTTTACATTTTTTTTATGACTATTTTCAAGTATGTATTTTTATTTCTGGAACGCATTTCCTATTATTACGTTATAATGGGTTCTGTATACAGAAATTTTGATTTGCGGTAAGGTTTTCAGGAACGCATATGTACTGTATAATGAGGACTTACTGTATATTATATATATATATATATATATATATATATATATATATATATATATATATATATATATATATATATATATATATATATATATATATATATATATATATATATATATATATATATATATATATATATATATATATATATATATATATATATATATATATATATATATATATATATATATATATATATATATAGTCAACCGGCTATCACGACTTCAGCTATTGCGTTTTATTGCTATTGCGCACCCATGAAAAGCTGCTAAAATTTCATTATCGCGACCTCAGATGCCTGCTATCGCGTGCCCCGCCATGAAGTCATGGAATATCTGAGCGCTCATTGGCCAAAACCGCCTTCCTGCGAAGATCAATTTGGCTATCGCGTTTTCGGCTATGGCGGCTATATATATATATATAAAAATACAAACCTTGCCGAACAAGAATTCGCCGAACACGAAACTCGCGTATACACGAATCGGTAAAATATCCCATATTTCGCCGAGCACGACTTTGACTTGCGATTGCATGATTTGGTCTCCATTTGAATCTCCCGCTGGTCCTGGTGGATGCACTTGACCTCCCTTTCCAAGCATCTTGGATTCTTTGTAATTTGGTGAAAGTCATGGAAGATGCAACATCCCTCTTCACTGAAACAGATCCCATCCTGGAGAGGAGCATTACCGTATTTTACGACTTGCAAGGCGCTGCACCTTGGAAGACGCACCCTAATATTTGAAAGAAATTTCTAAGAAAAAAAAGTCATTCTCATACAATAATGCATTCACCGTATACCCGACCATTGAACACAAAAACATCAGAAGCAAGGAGTCTGCAAGACACTATTGTTTCACCACTCATTACAAATTTGCTGGAGCACTCACCACAAGTTCAAAACTATGTAAATAAAAACATCATATGTAAATACATATACACAGTGAAACAGTCCATCCCTTCTTGTTTTAGTGGCGGGCGACGGCATGTTTTAGACCTGGAGTAGGCTGCAGGAAGGATTATGGTATTGTAAATACTTGTAATACCTAAGTACTGAGTTTACATAATATAAAAGGCTAAATTAAATGGTACTTAAGCTAACATCATAATGTAATGACTCAACATACAAATCCAGGTCGCTATCTGTCAAGTGTCGAAGCTCACTTGAGGTTGGATGCTGCCTTACAATACAACATTCATCTTGGAAGATGCACTAGTATTTTTCAGGGTATTTTTTAGGAAAAAAAGTGCGTCTTGTAAGCCATAAAATACGGTAAGTTCAAGAGGGGTGTTGAGGAGCTTCTTTTGCCCTACAAGGAGACTTTACACCATATGGAAGCATCTGCCAGTCAGAGGCCCATCACTTCATATTTCAAGCCCTCTCCAACCAGTAAATAAAGTAAAGGTACTAGTACTATAATTAAATAAATTGTATGCTTGGTACTTCATTTATTGTTTTTTTTCAGCCTTTTTGGTAAAAAAAATTTTGGGGAAGATCTGGGAACGTAACCCCCATTTTCCCATAGGGCCTATTATTCGCCGAACACGAATCTCGTCATACACGACAAGCTCAGGAACGTAACTGTCGTGTTGGGCGAGGTTTGACTGTATATATGTATATATATATATATATATATATATATATATATATATATATATATATATATATATATATATATATATATATATTATAGTAAGCCCCGAATTTAGCGAAATCCAGCTTAGCGAAACCCTTATTTAGTGACTGTCTGGAAAAAGGCCAAGCCCTCAAGTTTAGCAATTTTCTCTCATATTTAGTGAATGTACTGAGCTACAGTGTCCCGCCTCCCGCTCGCTCTGAGCCAATTGTCCCGCCTCCCGCTCACTCTGAGCCAATCGCATGTCTGTTTGGCCGTGACGTCAGCCCTACAGTGTCTTCGGCATTCCCGCTCGACACTTGAGCTATTGTGTGTGTTAATCCAGCGTGTCAACTCATTTTTTGTGCTCCCATCCTCGCTGTTTAGCCTCGCTGTTTAGCGAGTTTCACTATCACCATGGCCTCCACTAGTGGTTCGGGGGGGTGCTGATTCTCATGAAGGTGGCGATGTTGCAGCTGTAAATGCGGACTCGAAATGGGGACTTTGGGCAGACGAAAGACTGATTGGTATTTTTCCCTATTTAAAGTAGTATTCAAATTTGGCGAAATTCCAATCTAGCGATGGTTTCGGCAGACTAATAGGATCGCTAAATGTGAGGGCTTACTGTATATATATATATATATATATATATATATATATATATATATATATATATATATATATGTGCACACCAGAGAGAACTAGACAGTGTGTTTTCCACCATAAATGAGGTACATTGTGGTCCACTAATGGTTTCGATAGTACAAATAAATGTCAGTATTAGTCACTGCGTCACCTATTTTCATACAAAATTAACATAACTTGCCAATGAATTCATTGTTATTATGCCTGGTGTCAAATGGTTGAGGATAAACATATCTAGTCTCAACAAATATGGAATTGTGTGGGTAACGCATAAGCCCTCCATAAAAGGCCCTTGGAGGGTAGCGTGCGAACCAGGTAGGGCATTATTAGGCTATAGAAAAACTAACTGGCCCACAGGGTGAGGCTGATAATCTGTGCCACATTTCCATATCTTTCATTAATCCAAGGAAAATGGACTAACAGTTTTCTATTCAATTTAATGCATGATTTTGAAAGGGAGGACACAAGAGATATGAAGATCTTTGCAGGTGATTATGTCATAAGTAAATAAATACAGTAAAGGTGCTGGTTATAAGTGAAAATGACTGGTAATTTACATATTTACTGTTATGTCTTCTTGAGATACCCAATCTAACATAGTGATTGGTGAGAAGAAACATAAGGTGAGACAGCATTTTATTTCACTTATTGCCCCAAGCTCCACTTATTTATTGAACATCATTGGATGCAGAGACCATTTTTTTTTGGCTGTACAACACACACTAAGATGGAAAGACGTCAGTGTTTACTTTAATTGTGGAGACCAGAAATTTTGTCAATTTGCACGTGCATGTATGCCTGGTTACCTGACTCCCCCCTTCCCCAGGGATAAAATAAAAAAAAAGCTAGTTTGCAATCTTTTTCTTTTTCTCTTTTACTTTTCCTCCTTGACAGGCAAGAGGAATTACTAACTACTTAATGAGAATGATTTTGATAGCTTGTGGATAAAAATAAAGAACTTAAGACACCTAGTGCAACAACCTGACATAACCTATCACATAAACCCGCCAGTAGGCACACTGAGTCATCCTAACCTTCCTTCACTTACACTACTCCATGCTGAGAAAATGCATCGATAGATGGCAGTGCGATACCTGCCATCACAGCAAATACTAGAGAAACTTTTGTGGTCGTATTCCAGTCTGAAGGTTTCGTAGCTGATATTGCCTGCTTAAGGTATCGTAAACTGCCTCCTCTACTCCATATTTATTCATTTGAGAGAGATGGGGCTGGGTTCATTGGAAGGTATAGGCCTACCCAACATCCAGCCATCCACATGAGCAGGACCTGCTGCCGTAAGGTCATATGATTTTTTTTCTCTTCTATTTCCACCTCTTTATTTAAATTTTCCACTTGTTACACTGAAACATTTCACTTTAACAATGTTTGCCTACCAAAGGTCTAACATGTTAGTAAATCATACCTTCACACATCTCATAGGAATACTATTGGAAAAAAATGTCACATTTCTGCTTTCTTCTTACATAATATAAATTCAATTGAGTTACCTCAATGAGTTGTCTCATCAACTCCCCTTCTCTGACTGACTGTCTTCAGCTTTTATTTCACCGCTATAATGTTGCATACCTTGTTATCTTTTATCGATATTTTCATGCTAAGTGCTCTTCTGATCTTGCTAACTGTATGCTTCCCCTCCTCCTGTGGCCTTGCTGCACAAAGCTTTCTTCTTCCTCTCACCCTTATTCTGTACAACTCTCTAATGCAAGAATTAACCAGTATTCTAAATCATTCATACTTTCTCTGGTAAATCTGGAACTCCCTGCTTGCTTCTGTATTTCCATCTTCCAACAACTTGACTTCTTTTAAGAGGGAAGTTTCAAGACATTTGTTCCTATCGTTTGGCTAACTCTATTAATCTTTTTGGGAACTGGCAATCAGTGTCAGTCTTGCAAGTGAACGTGAAGAAAGGTGAGGATAATAGAAGCGACTTGAAATGTCCACTGGTATATTTGAAGGTCCTCTTAATAGCAGGTGATCAGGTTCTAAGGACAGCCAGGAGTTTTCCAGCTTGGTTAGGCACACAAGGATATGAATTCAACTAACTGCTATAAAGAAGATTCAGAAAGGAAGTCAAACATGAAACAAGTAAAACAAGTTAAACTAACCCTAACCATTAAACCACTACCAAAGAAAATACTTCTTAAAGTAAATTATAATTCCAACATAACTATACATTACCGTCAAATATTAACTATACCCAATCACCACAGCTCTTTTTTTTTTTTCCCCCTTTGACCAGTTTCCCCTTTTCCATAAAAAAAATTTTTAAAAACTTGTGCACCGTAAAGCTCCAGTCTTTTGAGGTTCATATTTTCACTGGAACTAAACTATTTCTATAATGTTGAAAATCTTGCTTTATCATGAAAAAATAGTTATTATATATATATATTTTTTTTATACCATGTGGGCTTTTCACGGGAATTTATGGGCTAAAGGGGTACCTCCTATCTCAAAGCCCACCCGCTAGGAAACCGTTCCCCCGAGTGAGGAAGCCCAACCTACACTCAGACCGTGGACAGGATTCGAACCCGTGCGCTTGGAGACCTCCAGGATCCCAAAGCACGCATGGTTCCACTGTACCACGGCGGAAAATACAAGCTAAATTGTGGTGCTGGTTGAGGAAATACAGAGATACTTTTTAGGGTACCTCCTATCTCAAAGCCCACCCGCTAGGAAACCGTTGCCCCGAGTGAGGAAGCCCAACCTACACTCAGACTGTGGACAGGATTCAAACCCGTGCGCTTGGAGACCTCCAGGATCCCAAAGCACGCATGGTTCCATTGTACCACGGCGGAAATACAAGCTAAATTGTGGTGCTGGTTGAGGAAATACAGAGATGTAATGGCAGGTGGCACATAATTGGCTGAAGCCTAAACAGTAGTCAATCCAAACACACTTTGGATTTTTATTTGTCTCTGTATGGCTGTTGAAGATGCATCTTAAAAAAAAATTTTGGATCACAACACCTCTGTATGTGCCCACACTTCCCAATTCACCATATATCTCTACCTTTGCTATATCGTTGTGCCAACTTTGGTTAATCACTACTTATTTTTGCTCCTTTTGCATACTCTGAAGAGCTGTAAATGCTCTGCTTTACTGTGCAGTACATCACTAGCACCAACATCATAACTGCAAAGCTACTTCGTCATTTATGTCATCATCAATCAGTGAGTTCTTGTATTGATTTTCTTAGCAACACATAACATGTGACACATCATTCTTTTTTTTTTTTATGTTCTGACCTATAGCACCTTTAGGTAACTTGAAGAGTACTGGAAGTGCTGTTAAGCTTCCACCCATTAGTGGTGCATGCAATTTTATTTATAGAGGTACCCATATTAGGGCCCATATCAACCAACTAGAACCTGGGTGTCATGGTGACATGTAGGTAACTTTAAGCCACTCAACAAATGGCAAAGTATCAAGGCAGTACATGGTGGGATTCGAACCTACACGTGGACATTTGCCCAATCCCATGCTCACCACCTTATTCACTATGCTACAGCCTCCCTAAACAGGATAACTGCAACTTACATCATAAAATAAGAAGGTTGTTTCAAATTCGACAACCAACATTTTGATCCCGTATGTCTTAAAATGACATTTGGTAACTCAGGGTGAGCAAATCCAACAAGCTTCCTCCTTACCTTATTACAAATAAGAACTTTTGTCATATCATTACATTAAAAGAAATTTCTACCTACTTTACATAATACAATGTGAAAAAAATGTCACAGTGATATCATTCAATCACAGATCTTCACATGTTAGGCTTGAGTGGTGTTGATATAGCAAAACATATTAATTTGAAAATGCAAAACTTCTAGAATGTCACAAAAATTTGTCACAGAAAGCAGTGACATTGTTTTTCACACAGTGGTAACATCCCCAATGCTTGTCTTAAATTGCCACGCTGTAAAAGTTCCATAAGACTTCAACTTTCATCATAGAGAAGCAAGAAGCCGGGGGGGATGAAGATAAAGAGATGCCATAACTATGTTATAAAAAAAACATTTCCTCACTGCCTCCCTTTATGAATTTTCATATGAGGTTCTGGAAGTTTCATATTTCTAAATTCACATGATTTGCTATATCAACACCATCATTTAAGCCAAATAGGTGAATATGACGATGAAACCAATGTGACTTGTCTACCTTGAGTTTATCACTACATGAACAGAACATAACATGTTTCAATCCGAGAACAGGGCCAATCATATCACTAAAGACACAAAGAACAATGACACTAATAACCTGGTCAATACTGGTCATTGTTGCTATGAACAGACTATGAACGAAAGATGCATATAAGATGTCAATAAGTATTGTTCTGGTCAATATCTCATGCTTTCACAGACGCCTCAAGTTAAATGTGTTCCCTGAGTGGTGTGTGCTGCCAAGATACATGCGGACATCTGTTAATTGCATTCTAACAGCTCATGGTCAAATAAGCATAGGTTAACAGCAGAATGTTGATGAATAACTTTCCATTCATTTAAACTTCCAAAATGCACTATCAAGTACACATTCGTGCAAGCTGGTTAAGAAAGGAGAATGAACATGACTGCCAGAGACATGAGTTTCAACGGATATTTTCCTATGGCAGAAAATAAAGCGGCGTAGTGGATAAAGTGGTGAGCGTGGGATAGGGGAGACATCCACATGTAGGTTCGAATCCCACCACATACCGCCTTGATACTCTGCAATTTGTCGAGTGGTTTAAAGTTACCTACACATCACCATGATACCCAGGTTCTAGGTGGTTACACCAAAGATGCACTTGGGTGGTGATATGGGCCCTAATATGGGTACCACTATAAATAAAATTGACTGTGCCACTAATGGCTGAAAGCTTAACAGCACTTCCCACATATACACATATATACAGGCACTATAGGCTATAACATAAACAATAATAATAATAATAATGATAATTTTCTCTTACATACCATGATAAGTGGCTTTCTATTGCAGGCACTGAATTTTTATCTAAAACACATTCCAAAACTCTTCCATCACTTTTCATTCTTAACCACTTCATGCTGGAGCCTCAGAAAACACTCGGGTAGCATATACTGGATAGACATGGGAGCGATAACTATCTAATTTCTCTTCTATTCACTCGGTCACTAAATCTCTCTCTCTCTCTAAATCAATCTTTCAGTTGCAATAGAAACATGAGTTAGGTTTTCTTTTTCTGGGTGCAACTGTGACACACACACACACACACACACACATTCAAGAGACACGCTTGAGACCGGACGCACTGGCGCAGTTCCGACGATCAGCTGATCTTCACTACACCTGTTGTATAGTATTTACAGTGGCCTGGGCAGGTAGTGTGGACTCATTTTTTTTTTCTTTTCTCCATGAAATCAATTAAGAATAATGAGTGAAAAAGATATTCCATCCAAATGCAGTCATGAGAATAGAGAAGGGGCTGATGATGACTATGTCGGTGAGGGAGAACGCAGATTCAAGGGTTCGATCGACGACAACTTCACTACTTAAGAGAGTGTTCAATATTGAATGTAAACTAGATAAACTGATAAAGGAGAAGATGGAAATGAAAGAGAATAAAGAACAGGAAATGGAGTTTATAAGACTGAGAGAAAGGATAAGAAAAGTGGAAGAAAATGAAGCTAGGCTAAGAGCGGAAAACGAAGAACTAAAAAAGGAAGTAGCTAACTACAAGAAGCAGATGGAAGAAGGACTCGGTAAAGCCGAGAAAGAAAAGGAGAAGCTGAAAGATCTAGTAAACAAGGAAGAGGAAAGAGTACAGAACGTGATTAAAAAAGAAGTACAAGCATGGAGAGTCCAAGATAAGAAAGATAAGGCCGATTTTCAGGAGGTGATTCAAGAACAACTTAAAGAAAAAGAAGAAAATATGACAAACAAAATGATAGGAGTCCTCAAGACAAAAGAAAATCTAGTTAGAGAAATTGCAGAAAAAGAAGAGTGTAGTCGTATTTGGAATAAAAGAAAAAATATAAAATATAGACCAAAAAGAGAAAAGAAGAAATGAAATCAGTCAAAGACCTACTGAAGAATCTTAATGACGAAGATAGGCAGAACTTGGAAGAGGAAGTAGAAGAAATAAACAGAATGGGACCATATCAAGAAGGAAAACGAGACCAATTAAAATATTACTAAAATCACAAGCAGCAACAGAAGAAATATTATATAGAACAACAAAACTTAGAGAAACAGAAGGCTGCAAGGATATCTATATAAAGAAAAATAGAAATGAGGAAGAAAGGAAGAGATACAATGAACTGGCAGCAGCAGTAAGGGAAAAGAATAATGAAAGGTCAGAAGAGGAGAAGAAGGCATTTTTGGAGAATTCTAGGAGACAGGATAAGGAAATGGTATATAAACGAGAAGGAAGAGAAAAAAGTGGAACAAGTTTAACTAAAAATGATAAAGGCAAAAGACTAAAAATGATGTATACGAACATAGACAGGGTTTTATCAAGTAAATTAGAATTAAGAGATTACATAAAGAAAGAAAATCCAGATATTGTATGCCTGGCTGAAACAAAACTAAATGAGGAAATCAAAATAGTCTTGGATAATAGGTATAATGTATGGAGAAGAGACAGAGTGGGTAAAGGAGGAGGAGGAGTCATGATAATGTTAAGGAAGGAGATAGTGATCAATCAAGTGGAATGTGGGGAAGGAAAAGCAGAAGTATTGTATATTAAGATGCATATTAATAAAAAAGAGATAACAATCATTGTAACATATGTGCCACCAAAAACAAATTCATGGACCAATCAAGAATATAAAGACATGATAGATGACACAATAAGGAGTCTAATGAGAATCGTTAAAGAAAGGAGAAAAGTGATATTAGTAGGAGATTTCAACTGTAAAGAAGTGGACTGGGAAAATTATGAAAGTGGTATGGGGAAGAAGCCTGGGAGAAAGATTCTTGAACCTAATGATAGACAATATGATGGACCAGAGAGTAAAGGAATGCACAAGATTCAGAGGAAACGACGAGCCGGCGAGATTGGACCTAGTTTTACAAGGGTATACAAATGAAATGATATAAGATATAAGTGCCCATTGGGAAAGAGTGACCATGCAATATTAGAAATAGATATAGAAGAGGAAAGGAAGATAGAGACGATTCATACAAAGGAGACCGATTAAATTACAGAAAGGCTGATATTGAGAATCTCAAGAACTATTTTAAAACGTAGACTGGGAGGAGATGGAAAACTCAGAGACAATGCAAGACAAATATAACTTATTTTTGGAAATATACAAAACAGGAGTCAGGAATATGTCCCAAAATATAGACCAAAAGAAGAAGGAAAGAAAGATTGGTTTAATGCAAGGTGTGCTAGGGCAAAGGAGAAAAGAGATGGAGCATGGAAAAGGTGGAGGAGAAATAGGAATCCAACAAACAAGGAAAACTTCAAGGCAGCGAGAAATGAATATGTTAAGGTGAGGAAGGAAGAGGAAAAGAACTTGAAAAAGATATTGTCGAAAAATGTAAGGAGCAACCAAAATTGTTCTATAGATTCATAAATGGAAAAATTAGGCAAAAGAAACAATAGAAAGGTTAAAAGGAGAGAACGGGATGGTGGAAGACCCAAAAGTATGGCAGAACTATTAAATAAAAATTCCAGGAGGTCTTTACTAAAGAATCCAAATTTGAGAGGCCACAGGGTAATAGAGAGACAATCTATATGAAAGAGATTAAAGTAACCAAGCTTGAAATAAAAGAGTTAATGAAGGAACTGGATGAAGAGAAGGCAATGGGACCGGATGAAGTCTCAGGCAGAATACTGAAAGAATGTAGGGAAGAACTAGCAAGTCCTATATACAACATCATAAAATGCTCAATAGAAAATGGAACAGTGCCAGTAGAATGGAAAAGAGCTGAGGTGGTTCCCATATATAAGAGTGGAAGGAAAGAAGAACCTTTAAATTACAGACCGGTATCACTAACTAGTGTAATATGCAAGATGTGTGAAAGAATAATAAAGAAACAATGGATCGAGTTCCTTGAAGACAACAAATTAATATCAAATAGCCAATTTGGTTTTAGAAAAGGACGGTCTTGTGTAACTAATTTATTGAGTTTCTATTCTAGAATAGTTGATAGAGTACAAGAGAGAGAGGATGGGTTGACTGCATCTATTTGGATTTAAAAAAGGCATTTGACAAAGTGCCACACGCAAGATTACTGTGGAAGTTAGAGGAGAAGGGTGGCTTAAAAGGAAGCACATTGAGATGGATAGAAAATTATTTGAGGGGGAGAGAAATAAGGACGGTAGTTAAAGATATGAAGTCCAAGTGGAGAGCAGTAGAAAGCGGAGTGCCACAGGGGTCGGTATTGGCACCAATACTTTTCCTCATTTATATTAACGACATGCCAGAAGGAGTGAACAGCTACATAAATTTGTTTGCGGATGATACGAAACTGTGCAGAGTTATAAAGCAAAAGGAGGATTGTGAAATACTGCAAGAAGACCTAAATAAGATCTGAGGAATATTGGAGTAGCATTTCACTACATGGACAAAGAAATGATGAAGAAATTGATAAATACTATAATAAGACCCAGATTGGAATATGCAGGAGTAGTGTGGACCCCTCATAAAAAGAAACACATAAGGAAATTGGAGAGGCTACAAAAAATGGCTACAAGAATGGTTCCAGAACTTGAAGGGATGACATATGAGGAGAGACTAAAGGCTATGGATCTACCAACCTTGGAACAAAGAAGGGAGAGAGGAGACCTGATACAAGTCTATAAATTGATCAACGGAATGGACCAAGTGGATAATGAGAAACTGATCCTGAGAGAAGAATATGACACCAAGCACAAGATCGCATAGTAAAAAGCTGAGAAAGGAAGATGTCTGAGAGATATTAAAAATATAGTTTCCCGCAGAGATGTATCGAGACGTGGAACAGTTTAGATGAAGAAGTAGTGTCTGCAACGAGTGTGCACACTTTTAAAGTAAGATTGGATAAGTGTAGATATGGAGACGGGGCCACACGAGCATAAAGCCTAGGCCCTGTAAAACTACAACTAGGTAAATACAACTAGGTAAATACACACACACACACACATCTTGGATATGAGACTGAGGAAGTGGTTCATAACCCAGAAAAGTACAGTAAGAAAGGACTAAAGAAACTTACGTATGAGCGGAATGTAATGTATTCCAACATAAATGGAGTGATATCGGGGATTTTAGAACTCAACGATTACTTGAGGGATAAGAACCCAGATATTGTGGGTCTTACTGAAACAAAACTGAGAGAGGGAGAAGACCTGATGATGGTTGGAGAAGGGAAATATAATGTTTGGAAAAGAAATAGAATAGGTAAGAGGAGGAGTGATGTTGCTGGTTAAAAAAGATATAAAGGTGGATCAAGTGGAAGAAGGTATAGGAAAGGCAGAAGTGCTAAAGATCAGAGCAGAAACTAATGAAGGAAAAAAGAGGCACTACATAGTGGTGTACGTACCACCTAAGACAAATGCATGGTCAGTACAGGAATATGAAGAAATGATAAGAGATACAGGAACATGTTGGGTGGCTGTGAACGAACTATAATGATGGGAGATTTTAATTGTAAAGAGGTGTGTTGGGAGGACTGGTCAATGGAGGGATCAGAGACAACATGGGAAAATACACTATTGACACTGGCAATGGAAAATGTGTTAACTCAGTAGGTCAAAGAAGATACTAGGTTTGGAGGAGAGGGAGCATCGTCAAGACTGGACTTGGTCTTTAGTACAGAGCCAATGGTCATTGAGATGAGGGTGGAGTGCCCTTTAGCAAAGAGTGATCATGCAGTTTTGGAGTTCAAGGTGATAGATGAAGAGAAATCTAGAAGAAATGAAGAATATAAAGTGGGAAGATGGAATTATGCCAAGACAGATTTTGGAAACCTAAAGAAATTCTTTCAAGAGACAAATTGGATGAAATTCAAGAGTGCTAAGGGAGCAAATGAAAAGTGGAAGGAATTTATAAAAATATACAAAGAAGGTGAGAAAAATTTGTACCAATAAGACAACATAGAGAAGTTGGAAAGCAGGACTGGTTTAACGATAGATGTGAAAAGGCTAGAACAAGAAAAGAGGATGCATGGAAGAGGTGGAGAAGGAAAAGACGGATTAAGCAGTGGGAAAGTTACAAAAGAGCAAGAAATGAATATGTGTTGATTAGAAGAGAAGAAAGAAAGAAACAAGAAAAGGATATAATTGATAAATGTAAAGACCAACCAAGGCTTTTTTACAGACATGTGAACAACAACATCAAAAATAGAGAAAGTATTGAAAGTTTAGAAGTAAATGGAGTTTGCAGTGAGGATCCCAGGGAAATGGCAGAGGCTATGAATGGATGCTTTGGAAGGTATTCACAAAGGAGACTGCTTTTGACAAACCACTGGTAATGGAACAGAAAGGGATTATGAAGGAGTTTCAAGTAACTGTGGAGGAGATCAAGAATATGATGGGGAGTCTAGAAGTGAGAAAAGCTGTGGGACCTGATGGGGTATCAGGATGGATTTTAAGAGAATGCAGGAGCAACTGGCAGAAAAAGTTTGTGAAGTAATTGATGCCTCATTAAGGGAAGGTGTAGTGCCCCAAGACTGAAAAGAGCTAACATTGTCCCAATTTATAAATCAGGTAACAAGAGAGACCCATTGAACTATAGACCAGTGTCACTTACAAGTGTGGTAGCTAAGATGTGTGAGAGGGTGGTGAAGAATAGATGGACAGACTTCTTGGAGAAAATGACATACTTTGTGAGTGTCAATTTGGTTTTAGAAAAGGGCGTTCATGCACGACAAACCTGATATGTTACTATTCGAGGGTGATAGATGTAATACAGGAAAGAGATGGTTGGGCTGATGGAATATATCTGGATTTAAAAAAGGCCTTTGATAAGGTACCACACCGGAGACTGATCTGGAAACTTGAAATGGTAGGAGGAGTGCATGGCAGTTTACTAAAATGGATGGAAGACTTTTGGTAGGAAGAGAAATGAGAACAATAATTAAGGACAGACCATCAGAATGGGGCTTGGTGGAGAGTGGAGTTCCACAGGGATCAGTGTTGGCACCAGTAATGTTTATGGTCTACATAAATGACATGGTGGATGGGGTGTCCAGTTATGTGAGCCTATTTGCAGACGATGCAAAATTGTTAAGAAAAGTGAGATGTGACAAAGATTGCGAACTACTCCAGGAAGACTTGGACAGAATATGGAAATGGAGCTGTACATGGCAAATGGAGTTCAACACGACAAAATGCAAGAAATTAGAGTTTGGCAAGAGTGAAAGAAGAATCAGGAGTATGTACAAGATAGGAAATGAAGACATAAAACCAGTCATGAAGAAAAGACCTTGGGGTGACAATTACCAATGACCTATCGCCAGAGAGACATATAAACAAAATAATTGGAGAAGTATTGAACTTATTGAGGAACATAAGAGTGGCGTCAGATATTTAGATGAAGAAATGATGAAGAAAATAATTACTGCAATGATAAGACCAAGGCTTGAATATGCAACAATACAGTGGGCTCGAACTTAAAGAAACACATAAGGAAACTAGAGAAAGTACAGAGGGCTGCAACAAAAATGGTGCCTGACTTAAGAGATTTGACTTATGAAGACAGACTGAACAGAATGCAACTTCTGACCCTGGAAAACAGAAGAGAAAGGGGAGACCTGATAGCAATATACAGAGTGATGATTGGCATGGAAAAAATGGATAGGGAAGATCTGTGTATGTGGAATGAAAGAATGTCGAGAGGGCATGGGAAAAACTAAAATGGCCACTTATAGGAGAGATGTGAAAAATATAGCTTCCTCATAGAAGGGTGGAAGCATGGAATAGTTTAGACGTGGAAGTGGTCAACGCAAGGAATATTCATGATTTTAAGAAAAGCTGGACATTAGTAGATATGGAGACGGGACAGTACGAGCATAGCTCCTTTCCGTATGTTACAATTAGGTAAATACAATTAGGTAAACACACACACACACACACACACACACACACACACACACACACACACACACACACACAGACAATGAGAGGATTTAGGGTTCATGGCGAGGCAAATGGGCAAGAATGTGAGTGTTCACCTAGCAGTAAATAGGAAGGATGTAATGAGGGTTGTGGTGCTTTTGTGTGTGTGAAGGCCTATAGCGCCTGTAGGCACACTTGAAGAGTGTATGGGAAGCTGTTCACCTTGATTAGTGAAATTTTATTTATAGTGGTACATATTAGGGATATCAAAAGCTCATCTTGAGTGTAAATAGAACCTGGGTATCATGGTGATATGTAGGTAACTTTAAACCACTTGACAAATGGCAAAGTGTTTTAAGGCTGTACGTGGTGGGATTGAAAGTGTGGTCTGGATAGACCACTTTATCAGTTGAAGATCAGTCTATGAGCTCTGAGCTCGCTGTAATAAGACTGGCTGGGTGACCAGCAGGCGAAAGGAGGAGGTAATTACACACACACACACACAGTGAGAGAGGAAGTCCTGAAGACGGCTGCCTGCTGAGGACGGGAAGGAGAAATTACCTATGGTGTTTACAGGGCCCGGTATCTCTGTGTACAGTTAGTGTCCTACTGAAAAGTACAGAAAGTGGGCCATTTTCAAGTGAAAATGGAGAGTGGTCCTAGTAAGTGTGGTGGCGTTTTGTTTTGTTTTGGGAAACAGCTGGAGATAGAAATCATGCAAGCCTAGAAATTTAAGAGACTTGAGGGTTGTGACCACCAAGTGGACTAGATAAATTAGACATGGATTCCAGAATTCAGGCATTGAAAGTAAGTTTCTAAATATTAGATCCATAGAAGAAAAATTAGATAGAGTCATAGCAGAGAACGATACCTTCAAAAAGAAATCTATATGTTAACGAGAGAGAATAAAGAGCTATTGAAGGAGAAAGTGGAAATGGAGAAAGAAAATCAACATCTAAGGAAACAATGTGAGAGATGAAGGCTAAACTCCTCAAAATGGAAAAGAAAATATCCGAAGGAGACTTGGGGAAGAGGAATGCCTTAACCTAATTGATGCCAAATAAAGGAAGTGAAACATGAACACCAAGAAGTACAAAAGTCCTTTAAGAAGATAAGGAAAATGCAAGAAGAAAATAAAGGATTACACAAAGTGAAATGGTAAAGGCATTGAAGGAAAATGAGTATGTGGTGAGAGATATTGAAAAAAAAAAATGTGATCATAACAGGTTTGAGGAAAGAAACTAACAAGAACTGGCAAGATAGGAGGGATAAGGAAAATGACAGGATTAAGTTTTACTAAATAAGATCTCTGAGCAGGAAGAATGCCTATATGCTGAGGTAGAGGAAAGTGTGAGACTAGGAGCTTTTGAAGAATGCAAGAGTAGACCATTAAAATTGAAATTAAAGTCTCAGGTGGCAGCCGAGGCCTTGCTGAGGAGGGCCTGGAAACTTAAAGAATACAAGGAAACCAAAACAATTTACATAAGAAGAAATATGACACAGGATGAAAGAATGAAAATAAAAGAGCTTGTAACTGAAGTGAGAGAGAAGAATGAGGAAACAACCGAGGAGGAAAAGACCAAGTTTTTTTGGAGGATGAGAAATGGGAGGCTGAAGTGGTGGATAAAACAGATGAAATAGACATTACACTGACTGAAACATGGAAGAAAGAGATTAGGAATGGAATTCAAGTGACATACACGAACATAGATGGATTTCTGTCTAAGAGGCTAGAATGTATGGATTACCTAAGAAACAATGAACTGGACATAATGTGTGTGGTGGAAACAAAGTTAAGGCCTGAAATAAAGCTAGATTGGTTTGATGTAAAACACTACAAAGTATGGAGAAATGATAGAAAAAATAAAGGAGGTGGTGGTATAATGGTTCTTACTAAGGAAGATCTGATAGTGAAGGAGGTGAACTTTAGTAAGGGAAATGAGGAAGTGATAAGTATGCTTATAACAGATGGTAAGAGGGACATTAATATTATAACAGTATACATACCACCCAGAACCAGTGCTTGGGAATATGAACAGTACCAAATGGTGATGAGAAATACTCTAGACAGAATGAAGCAAGAACTCATCAGAAAGGATAGAGTGATGATAGTCGGAGACTTTAATTGTAAGAAATAGTGTGGGAAGACTACAAGTGGTGAATAGTGGTGAGTGGGCAGAGGAATTGTTAAAGGTAGCAACAAATAACTTGACACAGTGGGTGAGATCACCAACAAGGTGCAGGGGACAGGATGTTGCAGCAAGGTTGGATTTGGTATTTACCAGGGGCATCTCCCTAAAAGAGGAAATTGAACATGAATGTCCCTTGGGGAAAAGCGACCATGATGTCCTAAGTTTTGAGCTGGATACGGAATTAAGCACGAATAAGATTGTGGAGCACAGGAGGAAAAATTAAATTATGTTAGGGCAAATTATAACCATATAAGAGTTCTTTAATGAAATTGACTGGTCTGTGGTATACCAGAAAAGGGATATGCAATTGAAATACGATAAATTTATGGATTTATATAATTTTGCTGTGAAGAAGTTTGTGCCATATCACAGAAAGAGGACTTTAAATAATAAACAGTGGTTTGTGAAGAAGCAAAAAGAACAAAGAAAAGGCATAGAAGAAACTTAAGAAAAACAGTGATGTATTATCAAGAGAAGGCTACAAACCAGCAAAGAATAGATATGTTGAACAGCACAAAAGGAATATGAACAGAGAGTGGTGGAAAACTGTGATAGTGACCCAAAATGTTTTACAAATTCATAAATGGAAAACTAAATAAAAGGGAGGCAATAGAAAAGGTAAAAGATGGGAAGAAGTATATGAGGATGCTAGAGATATAGCTGAAATTTTGAACGACAACTTTTGCAAAGTGTTTACAAAGGAGGAGCATTTTACAGGAGGAAGGCCTATGGAAATAAAGCAAATGCAGGACATCATGGTTACTAAAGAAGATGTAAGGAAAATTATAAGCAATCTGGATATTAATAAATCAATGGGGCCTGATGGCATATCTGGGAGGTTGCTAAAGAATGTAAGGATCAATTGTTGAACCCCATATTTGATATTGTGGAAACCTCCATACGAACAGGAATAGTCCCGAAAGAGTGGAAAAGAGCTGACATTGTGCCTATATATAAGAATGGTAGTAGAATGGAACCGTTAAATTACAGACCAGTATCGTTGACTAGTATATTGTGCAAGGTATGTGAAGAAGTAATTAAAGCTAAGTGGAGTGAGTATCTAGAAAGTGAAAACATTCTGAGTGAAAGGCAGTTTGGTTTCAGAAAAGGAAGATCGTGTATCCAATTTATTATGTTTTTATTCAAGAGTGACTGACATACTACAACATAGAGAGGGATGGGTGGATGCTATCTACCTGGACTTGAGAAAGGCCTTTGATAAAGTGCCACACAATAGACTGATGTGGAAACTAAAGAAGATTGGAGGAGTAAATGATAAACTAGCAAAATGGATGGAAAATTACTTAGTGGGAAGAGAAATGAGAACAGTGGTGAAAGGAAAGAAGTCCGAGTGGAAGAAGGTAACCAGTGGAGTTCCACAAGGGTCAGTGCTTGGTCCCATCATGTTTTTGATTTATGTTAATGATATGCCAGTAGGAATTGACAGTTACATGAACATGTTTGGACAATACTAAAATTATGAGGAGAGTAAAGAATGTGGAAGATTGTAACAAGTTACAGGAAGATCTTGATAAAATATATGAGTGGAGTAAAGAGTGGCAGATGGAATTTAATATAAACAAGAGCCATGTTATGAAAATGGGAAGAAGTAGATACAGACCAAACAGGGATTACAGGTTGGGTGATGAGAAAATTGAAGAGACCAATGAGGAGAAAGACTTAGGAGTAACCGTGCAAAACACTCTGTCACCGGAGAAACACATTAACAAGATATTTTGGAAAACATATAACATGCTTCAAAATATTGGCCTTGCATTCCACTACCTAGATGAAGGAATGATGAAGAAGATATTATGCACTTTAATAAGACCCCAGTTAGAATATGCAGCTTTGTCTGGTCACCGCATATGAAGAAAAATGTGAAGAAGGTGGAAAGGGTACAGAGGCTGGCAACAAGGATGGTACCAGGACTCAGGGAGTTAGACTATGAGGAAAGGCTGAGGGAACTGGGGCTGACCACATTAGAAGAGAGAAGAACAAGGGGAGACATGATAACTATGTATAAATTGGTGAACAAGATTGACATATTGGACAGAGTTAATAAAGATGACCACAAGTAATCATCTCCAAGGACATGGAAAAAAACTAATAAAAGACATCTGTTTAAATGACGTGAGAAAGTACAGTTTCCCGCATCGTAGTATTGATAAGTGGAATAAACTGAGCAGTGATGTCGTTGATGCAGTGTGTGTCAATCAGATGAAAGAGAGATATGACAGGAGTGGCCAAGGAGGCAGGACACAGAGAGCTTAGCTCGGGCCCTGTAATACACAAATAGGTAAATACAAATAGGTAAATACACACAGTTTTCCACATAGAAAGATAGAAAAGTGGAATGCATTGAATGATGAAGTTGTTACAGCACATAATGTGCATAACTTTAAAGAACAATTAGATAAATGGAGATATAGAGACAGGACACTATGAACCCTCTCAACCCTGTACAATACAACTAGGTAAATACACAAACACACACCAGAGAGAGAGAGAGAGAGAGAGAGAGAGAGAGAGAGAGAGAGAGAGAGAGAGAGAGAGAGAGAGAGAGAGAGAGAGAGAGAGAGAGAGAATTTCAATCATGTCAAACATCACATGATTATCCACAAAGCTAAGAGAATTCTGCTGGCTCTAATAATCCATTCTTCCTCCTTCACGTTATCATCTGCTCTCTCTCTCTCTCTCTCTCAACCACCCTTCAAAAAAAGTAGTAGCCTGTTTTCATCAGTAAAAAACCTGCCTGAAGCTTGATAATGTATCACAGAATAAATGTGTGCGTGTGTATATTTACGTACCTAGTTGTATTGTACAGGGTTCGAGCGGAGCTCATAGTGTCCTGTCTCCATATCTTCATTTATCTAGTTTTTCTTTATGCACACTATGTGCTGTGACAATTCCATTATCCAATGCATTCCATTTTTCCACCGTGTGTGTGTGTGTGTGTGTATTTTTACCTAGTTGTATTTCATAGGGTTGAGTAGGGCTAATCGTGTCCTGTCTCCATTTCTCCATCTATTCAATTTTTCCCTTAAAGTTATGCCCATCATGTGCTGTAACAACTTCATTATTCAATGCATTCCATTTCTCTGGTGTTCTGTGAGGAAAACTGTATCTTCTGATATTCTTCACACACTGTCTCCTCATGATCTTTACATGACCTCTTGTCCTTCCATCTTCTGTCATCAGCATCAGATCATCTTTGTCTATCTTTTCAATGCCATTGACTATCTTGTACATTGTTATTAGGTCTCCTTGTTCTCTTCTATCTTGTAAGGTAGGTAGTCCCATTTCCTTCAGTAGTTCTTCATATGTTAGGTCCTTTAGTTCCGGCACCATCTTTACAGCAATCTTCTTTATCCTTTCTAGAGATCAGAGACCACACCACTGCTGCATATTCCAGCTTTGAACGTATTATGCTTGTTGATGAATTTTTTCATAACATCTTTGTCCACGAATTGAAATGCCACTCTTATATTAGTCAACATCTTATATGATAATACAAATATCTTGCTTATGTGTTTTTCGGGGTTCAGATTTTCCTGTATAATCACTCCCAGATACAGGCAACCCCCACTTAACGAAGGGATTACGTTCCTAAAAAACACTTCGTTAAGCGAACCGATTATAACAAGTTTAACCCCTGATTTGAACTTCCATTGAGAGTAAGCAAAGCAAGAGTACATCATAGTACAGTAAAAGGTTTAATGAAAGTAAAAATTATGAAGTTAAACATTTAGGTAGTTTAATTTAAGTCATTATAATGTACACTAATGTATGTATGTACGTAACTTTATAATGATGATCTTAACTTTACGAAGGGAGGGAGAGTGAAACGGGAAATACACTAACCGGCAACCTGTGGAATGTAAACAAAGTGCGCATCATGGTACCGAATACAAAACTTATGTACCACATTTCCACAAGGCTTTCCATTTTATCCACTGTAGAGTCACGAGTTCAGGTGGTTCTTTTAGCTTTCAAGGAAGATGCGGTCTCACCAGCCTTCTTAATAGAGTCTGCTGACTTGAAAATAGTACAGTAGATGGAGTCAAGATGGTGGCAAGCAATGTTATTAGTTTTCTGGCCTCTCTCTTGTCTGTGAATAATACCCAGCTTCACTTCGAGAGTAAGACACTCCCTGGTCTTCTTAGGAACGTTAGGCCACATTGCAGGGCGTTTTGGTGTTAAGTTGAACTAGGCAAGATGAGCTGCTGGTGACGCTGTTATGTTTTGACTGGGGAGTGAGTGGTGCGTGTGATCTTGATCTTGATCTTGATGCTACAGGTGACGCAGAATTTCTTCCGAGTCAGGCCTTTGTATCGGCAGCACCTGTGTTGTCCACGAGAGGCTTGATCTTGATCTTTATTCTATAGGTGTCCCAGGATTTTTCCTGAGGCAGGCCTTAGTACCAGCAGCTCCTGGTGTATTCAAAAGCCTGTCAGCTTGCATGATACGGTGGGGCTTTCAAATTTTGAAAAAAATTACCTGGATAAAACTTCGTTAAAGCGAGTTTGGTGTTCGTTAAACGAGCAGATGGTAGTAAAACGAAACCTTCGTTGTAGCGAAATTTCGTTGTGTGAATCTTCGTTAAACGGGGGTTGCCTGTATTTATCCTTTTTAGTCTTCATTATTTGTTCCTCTCCCATCAAATAGTTCCATACTGATCTTTTGCTATTTCCTAGTTCCATTATGTGACATTTCTGGGCACTGGACTCCAATTTCCACTTCTTACACCACTCATTGATTTTGTTTATATCTTCCTGTAACAGCAAACAATTTTCTCAAGTTTTGATAACTCTTAGTAGCTTTGCATTATCAGCAAATACATTAATGTAACTGTTTATTCCATTGTGAATGTTATTTACATAAATCTTAAACATAATGGGGGCTAACACTGACCCTTGTAGCACTTCGCTTGTTACTTTACCCCAAGATGAGTATGTATCTCTGATCACAGTTTTCATCTCCCAGTCCTTGAAATAATTCCTTGTCCATTCTAACAAAGTTCCTCACAGTCCTCCTATGTTCTTTAGTTTCCAAAGTAGTCTTCCATGAAGCACTTAATGAAAAGCCTTTTTTATGTTCAGGTATACTGTGTCCACCCATCCATCTGTTTTCCAGTCTTTCTATTACTCTCGAGTAGAAGCTTCATAAGTTCGACACACAACCATCCTGTCCTGAACCCAAATTGTCTGTTTGATATGACTTGTTCTTCTTCCAGATGTTTAATCCATTTTTCTTTGATAATTATTTCACACAACTTTCCCATTATGCTTGTAAGCGACACCGGTCTGTAATTTTATGACTCGGTTGCCTTTCCTCTTTTAAATATCGGTATTATGTTGGCTTTTTTCCATTCTAATGGAACTTTCCCTTCATTTAGCAAACTTGTAATTATATCCCAAATAATTACAAGAGTGTGTGTGTGGGACAGTTACGTCTGGCAGACTAGCCTACTGTACAATCAGTTAGGCGAGCGCCAGGCAGCATGTGGACAGCTGCCGAACAGAATACCCGCGTAGCGTGGTACCACTTGTATTTTCCCCTATTGTAGTCGTATTTCGGAGTGTATCTGCTTAACAGAATAAGAACCTTGTTTGGACATCTCATCTGTTGTTTATGTGTCCCTGTACACACATCCCTGCCACCCACGTGCCACAGACGGCTGGACGAGGATCTACCGCAGGACAACAACAAAGAACATGGCGCAGTGAGACTACAACTGAGCAGTCTACTCCTACTACCAGCACTACAGGTGTGTCCAGTGGCAGTGTTTTCTGGCAAAATACTGTGATATAGTGCTATATTGTGTAGTTTTAAGGGAAAGACGAAACTGCGTAGAGAGGTGCTAACATCAACGGGAAAAAACGGGGCACGTGCTGTACACCCCTGCTCTGCACCTTGCCCTGGGGCACACTGACACGCCGTGCCAGGCAAACCACACGCACCACGCCACTCTCCCGCCTCGTATCCGCCTCAAGCAGAATGCATTGTCTTTTCCTGCCTATACACACTTCACAAGCACTTTTATTGCCACATTGCCTCTGCCATTGTCTCTTTCTACCATGCCGTAATCCCTGTTCGAGTCGTTGAGACGTAGGTTGGCTAAGAGACACACACAATCATGGGTAAGGGATGTAAACCCATGGAAGACGCCTCACGGCCCACCCCACCCATGGCAGCATCACCCCCACAGCAGCCATCTCATGTGACCCCAGGCGCAGCAAGTTCAAACGCCGACGGGAGGATGAAGCTGTGAGGGAGGAACGTTGTTGCGAGGAAGAAACCGGGAGGGAGGACGTCTGGGAGGGAGGACAGACGTCGGGCAGACGAAGCCAGACGTTTTGACACCTTCCTCACACGACTTGCCTTGCCACAACAAAGTGCAGCCACTCCACCACACATGACTGAGAGCTCAGACAATGAGGCGTTAACGCCACGCCGCCACACAGCTCCACCGCCATGAAACCACCCACGCCCGTCCAGCCCCCACCACCCCTTGCCACAGGTGTTACGTACCAGACTTTTCGTGAGCGGAGACAACGATGGACGGACTATGCTACGATGGTGGACTTGACGAGGTTGCCCCAGCCAAAGCAACTTATTCAGCTGAGGGCGTGTCTATCACTCCAAATGCAATGAGCACTCGAGCACACTACAGGTGCCCCAGACTCATCAACTCCAGTGGAGGAGGTCCTTGACAAGCTACAGGAGCATGTCAAAGGACAGAACAACAAAGCTTTACATAGGCATGCATTCTCTAGCTGCAAACAAGCCGAGAACGAGACGTTTGACGATTTCTTCGTTAGGCTGAAGAGTGCATCAGAAGAAATTGACGTCTGTAAAGTTCACACTCGCGAATGCGAAGAGGTGTGGATTAAACATGGGTGTAAATAACAAAGAGCTGACGCAAAAACTCATCGCCATGCCTGCCACTTGTTCACTCCAAGAGATGTTAACAGAGTGTAGGTCACATGAGGCTACCAGATTCGCTACCTCCGCGCTACGAGCCCCACCCGCCATGCGAGCAGTCTCACGGTACAAGGAGGACAAAAAGGCAGCATGAACGCAGAAGACTGACGCCTCTCCTGTTTCGTCTTCAACTCACCAAATGGGCAACAACCACAAGAAGCAACACGGCTCCCAGTTAAGTCCGTCTGTAATATGTGTTTGTCGTGGTTGTGGACGCAAGGGACACTATGCACACACGGACAAGTGCCCTGCCCGAGCTGCCAAATGTGGGACCTGCTCTCGGTATGGCCACTATGATCGCTTCTGCAGCATGTCTACTTTCACGAAACTGACAAGAACAAGCGGTCTACACTCAACGTAGTACGAACACAGCCATCACCTGAAACCCGGTGCAACCCTATGCAGCACGACAGCCACATATGAAGAACGTCTGCCAAACATCCAAACGCACAACCGTCTCCAACCATCTGTATCACTGTCACCCACAGTGGTAAATCTGGCTTTCTCGATGCCATACCCAACATGGGTGCAGAGACGACCGTGATAGGCCTGCAGCACCTTACAGGCTTAGGCCTCACCAAACAAGACCTAGTACCACCCTCCAAAGTGTCCTACTACAACGCAGACAGTTCCAAAATGAAGGCCACATTGTGTTCATTCTATGCTGAAATTACCTACACTCCTGTTACCTGTCATGGATGGATTGATGTGCACAGTTCTTTATCTGCACCACTCCTGTCTTGGGAGCTCTGCCGAGATCTGAGGATTGTGCTGAAGGATTTTCCCAAGCAAATACACGCCCGGCACACCACCACCAGTGGACATGAGAGGACACACACGAAGCCTAGTGCCACCAGATGGAGCTGCCACAAGGCTGTCATTCTCGACCCACCCCTGTCTTCTGCTACACCAGTAGTCACCTGCCGCCCGGTGGAATACTCCAGGAGAGGTACTTACGGGGATGTAGGCAGTGCTGCAGACTGAGTGATTCCCCGTGTCCTCTCTTCCCGGTTCCCTTTGTGATCTCATTTATACAATTGAGCAGCTGCAGCCTGCCCTCTAAAGACAACTTCTACTACTTCCTACACTACACTACAACACCTTACACTTTTACACTCTCTTCAAATCAAAATTTAATAATGGCTTCACCACGCCCTGCCTCGGAGTCCCCTCTGGGAGGGACCATAAATGTCCCCAGGTCGGACTGCCCCTCTGCTGTCGACCTTGGGTGTCTTGACACTTCATCTAATACTTTCACTATCAATTTCTGCAACATTCGTGGCCTTCGTTCTAATTTTCAATCTGTGGAACACCACCTCTCCTCTACTAAACCTCATCTTCTCTTCCTAACCGAAACACAGTTGTCTGTGACTACTGACAGCAGCCCTTTTCTGTTCCCTCCTACTTGCTCTATCCTCATTTTCAATCCAAAGCTGGATGTTGCGCATACGTGCGTAACGACACCACTTGCTCTCGTGCCCACAATCTTGAATCTTCAGAATTTTCTACCATCTGGCTAAGACTTCAATGTCACTCTCTAACTAAATTCATCTGTGCTGTATACCTCTCACCTAATTCCTCTGACTATGTAAAATTCTTTGACTATTTGACTTCCAAGGTGGAGCACATCTTATCTCACTTTCCTTTTGCTGAGATCTCCATTTTAGGGATTTCAATGTTCACCACCAGCTTTGGCTTTCATCTTCTTTCACTGACCAACCTGGTGAACAAACCTTCAACTTTGCTATCCTTCATGACCTAGAGCAGCTAGTGCAGTTCCTACCCGTATTCCTGACCGCCTTGGAGACACGCCCAACATTCTTGATCTTTTCCTAACCTCCAACCCTTCTGCTTACTCTGTTAAACTTTCCTCTCCGTTGGGCTCCTCCGACCACAATCTAATTTCCGTTACCTGTTCTATCACTCCAGTGCAGCCTCAGGACCCGCCTAAGCGGAGGTGCTTCTGGCATTTTAACTCTGCTAAGTGGGAGGAACTAAGGCAGTACTATTCTGATTTCCCTTGGGATGATTATTGTTTTCATGTCAGAGATCCTTCTCTTTGTGCCGAGCGCATAACAGAGGTGATTATCTCTGGCATGGAGCTATACATTCCTCATACTTTCTCTAACCCTAAAGCTAAAAAGCCTTGGTTTAACTCTGCTTGTTCTCGTGCTGTCAATGATAGAGAGGCGGCTCACAAACGGTTCCGTAGCCATCCAACTGCTGAAACTCATGCCCTATATATTTCTGCCCGTAATCATGCCAAATCTATTCTCCAACTTACTAAAACTCTTTCATCAATAGAAAATGTCAAAGTCTTTCCAATTCTAACTCCTCTCGAGATTTCTGGCATCTAGCCAATAATATCTCTAACAACTTTACTTCTTCGTCTTTCCCTCCTTTACTTCATCCAGATGGCTCTACAGCTGTCTCTTCTTTTCTAAAGCTGAACTCTTCGCTCAAACCTTTGCTACCAACTCAACTTTGGATGATTCTGGGCATATTCCTCCTACTCCTCCACCCTCTGACTACTTCATCCCTAAAATTAAAATTCTTTATAAAGACGTTTTCCTGGCCCTCTCTGGCCTTGATTCTCGGAAGGCTTACGGTCCGGATGGAGTCCCTCCTGTTGTTCTCAAAAACTGTGCTTCGAACTCGCTCACTGCCTGGTCAAACTCTTTCATCTGTGTCTCTCTACTTCTATTTATCCTTCTTGCTGGAAGTTTGCTCACATTCAACCTGTCCCTAAAAAGGTGACCACTCCAATCCTTCTAACTACCGCCCTATAGCTTTGATTTCCTGCCTTTCTAAAGCCTTTGAGTCTATCCTTAATAGGAAGATAATGAGGCATCTATCAGCTCACAACCTTCTCTCTGATTGCCAGTATGGTTTCCGTAAAGGCAGATCTACTGGTGATCTTCTTACTTTCCTAACTGAATCTTGGTCATCCTCTTTAGGGACTTCGGTGAAACCTTTGCTGTCGGCCTTGACATATCGAAAGCCTTCGATAGAGTCTGGCACAAATCTTTAATTTCTAAACTACCCTCCTATTAAGAGACTTGAGGGTTCGTGACCACTCCAAGTGGACTAGATAAATTAGACATGGATTCCAGAATTCAGGCATTAGAAAGTAAGTTTCTAAATATTAGATCCATAGAAGAAAAATTAGATAGAGTCATAGCAGAGAACGATACCTTCAAAAAAGAAATCTATATGTTAACGAGAGAGAATAAAGAGCTATTGAAGGAGAAAGTGGAAATGGAGAAAGAAAATCAACATCTAAGGAAACAATGTGACGAGATGAAGGCTAAACTCCTCAAAATGGAAAAGAAAATATCCGAAGGAGACTTGGGGAAAGAGGAATGCCTTAACCTAATTGATGCCGAAATAAAGGAAGTGAAACATGAACACCAAGAAGTACAAAAGTCCTTTAAGAAGATAAGGAAAATGCAAGAAGAAAATAAAGCGATTACACAAAGTGAAATGGTAAAGGCATTGAAGGAAAATGAGTATGTGGTGAGAGATATTGCCAAAAAAAAAAAAAAAAAAAAAAAAAAAAAAAAAATGCATGATCATAACAGGTTTGAGGAAAGAAACTAACAAGAACTGGCAAGATAGGAGGGATAAGGAAAATGACAGGATTAAGTTTTTACTAAATAAGATCTCTGAGCAGGAAGAATGCCTATATGCTGAGGTAGAGGAAAGTGTGAGACTAGGAGCTTTTGAAGAATGCAAGAGTAGACCATTAAAATTGAAGTTAAAGACTCAGGTGGCAGCCGAGGCCTTGCTGAGGAGGGCCTGGAAACTTAAAGAATACAAGGAAACCAAAACAATTTACATAAGAAGAAATATGACACAGGATGAAAGAATGAAAATAAAAGAGCTTGTAACTGAAGTGAGAGAGAAGAATGAGGAAACAACCGAGGAGGAAAAGACCAAGTTTTTTTGGAGGATGAGAAATGGGAGGCTGAAGTGGTGGATAAAACAGATGAAATAGACATTACACTGACTGAAACATGGAAGAAAGAGATTAGGAATGGAATTCAAGTGACATACACGAACATAGATGGATTTCTGTCTAAGAGGCTAGAATGTATGGATTACCTAAGAAACAATGAACTGGACATAATGTGTGTGGTGGAAACAAAGTTAAGGCCTGAAATAAAGCTAGATTGGTTTGATGTAAAACACTACAAAGTATGGAAAAATGATAGAAAGAATAAAGGAGGTGGTGGTATAATGGTTTTTTACTAAGAAGGATCTGATAGTGAAGGAGGTGAACTTTAGTAAGGGAAATGTGGAAGTGATAAGTATGCTTATAACAGATGGTAAGAGGGACATTAATATTATAACAGTATACATACCACCCAGAACCAGTGCTTGGGAATATGAACAGTACCAAATGGTGATGAGAAATACTCTAGACAGAATGAAGCAAGAACTCATCAGAAAGGATAGAGTGATGATAGTCGGGGACTTTAAATGTAAGAAAATAGTGTGGGAAGACTACGAAGTGGTGAATAGTGGTGAGTGGGCAGAGGAATTGTTAAACGTAGTAACAAATAACTTGACACAGTGGGTGAGATCACCAACAAGGTGCAGGGGACAGGATGTTGCAGCGAGGTTGGATTTGGTATTTACCAGGGGCATCTCCCTAAAAGAGGAAATTGAACATGAATGTCCCTTGGGGAAAAGCGACCATGATGTCCTAAGTTTTGAGCTGGATACGGAATTAAGCACGGAAAAGAGTGTGGAGCACAGGGAGAAAAAATTAAATTATGTTAGGGCAAATCATAACCATATAAGACAGTTCTTTAATGAAATTGACTGGTCTGTGATATACCAGGAAGGGGATATGCAATTGAAATACGATAAATTTATGGATTTATATAATTCTGCTGTGAAGAAGTTTGTGCCATATCACAGAAAGAGGACTTTAAATAATAAACAGTGGTTTGTGAAGAAGCAAAAAAGAACAAAGAAAAGGCATGGAAGAAACTTAAGAAAAACAGTGAAGTATTATCAAGAGAAGTCTACAAAACAGCAAGGAATATATATGTTGAACAGCACAAAAGGAATATGAACAGAGAGTGGTGGAAAACTGTGATAGTGACCCTAAAATGTTTTACAAATTCATAAATGGAAAACTAAATAAAAGGGAGGCAATAGAAAAAGTAAAAGATGGGGAAGAAATATATGAGGATGCTAGAGATATAGCTGAAATATTGAACGACAACTTTTGCAAAGTGTTTACAAAGGAGGAGCATTTTACAGGAGGAAGGCCTATGGAAATAAAGCAAATGCAGGACATCATGGTTACTAAAGAAGATATAAGGAAAATTATAAGCAACTTGGATAATAATAAATCAATGGGGCCTCATGGCATATCTGGGAGGTTGCTGAAAGAATGTAAGGATCAATTGTTGAACCCCATATTTGATATTGTGGAAACCTCCATACGAACAGGAATAGTCCCGAAAGAGTGGAAAAGAGCTGACATTGTGCCTATATATAAGAATGGAAGTAGAATGGAACCGTTAAATTACAGACCAGTATCGTTGACTAGTATATTGTGCAAGGTATGTGAAGAAGTAATTAAAGCAAAGTGGAGTGAGTATCTAGAAAGTGAAAACATTCTGAGTGAAAGGCAGTTTGGTTTCAGAAAAGGAAGATTCTCCAATTTATTATGTTTTTATTCAAGAGTGACTGACATACTACAACATAGAGAGGGATGGGTAGATGCTATTTACCTGGATTTGAGAAAGGCTTTTGATAAAGTGCCACACAATAGACTGATGTGGAAACTAAAGAAGATTGGAGGAGTAAGTGATAAACTAGCAAAATGGATGGAAAATTACTTAGTGGGAAGAGAAATGTGAACAGTGGTGAAAGGAAAGAAGTCCGAGTGGAAAAAGGTAACCAGTGGAGTTCCACAAGGGTCAGTGCTTGGTCCCATCATGTTTTTGATTTATGTTAATGACATGCCAGTAGAAATTGAGTTACATGAACATGTTTGCGGACAATACTAAAATTATGAGGAGAGTAAAGAATGTGGAAGATTGTAACAAGTTACAGGAAGATCTTGATAAAATATATGAGTGGAGTAAAGAGTGGCAGATGGAATTTAATATAAACAAGAGCCATGTTATGAAAATGGGAAGAAGCAGATACAGACCAAACAGGGATTACAGGTTGGGTGGTGAGAAGATTGAAGAGACCAATGAGGAGAAAGACTTAGGAGTAACCGTGCAAAACACTCTGTCACCGGAGAAACACATTAACAAGATATTTTGGAAAACATATAACATGCTCCAAAATATTGGCCTTGCATTCCACTACCTAGATGAAGGAATGATGAAGAAGATACTATGCACTTAATAAGACCCCAGTTAGAATATGCAGCTTGTCTGGTCACCGCATATGAAGAAAAATGTGAAGAAGGTGGAAAGGGTACAGAGGCTGGCAACAAGGATGGTACCAGGACTCAGGAGTTAGACTATGAGGAAAGACTGAGGAACTGGGGCTGACCACATTAGAAGAGAGAAGAACAAGGGGAGACATGATAACTATGTATAAATTGGTGAACAAGATTGACATATTGGACAGAGTTGATAAAGGTGACCACAAGTAATTATCTCCAAGGACATGGAAAAAACTAATAAAAGACATCTGTCTAAATGACGTGAGAAAGTACAGTTTCCCGCATCGTAGTATTGATAAGTGGAATAAACTGAGCAGTGATGTCGTTGATGCAGTGTGTGTCAATCAGATGAAAGAGAGATATGACAGGAGTGGCCAAGGAGGCAGGACACAGAGAGCTTAGCTCGGGCCCTGTAATACACAAATAGGTAAATACAAATAGGTAAATACACACAGTTTTCCACATAGAAAGATAGAAAAGTGGAATGCATTGAATGATGAAGTTGTTACAGCACATAATGTGCATAACTTTAAAGAACAATTAGATAAATGGAGATATAGAGACAGGACACTATGAACCCCTCTCGAACCCTGTACAATACAACTAGGTAAATACACAAACACACACACCAGAGAGAGAGAGAGAGAGAGAGAGAGAGAGAGAGAGAGAGAGAGAGAGAGAGAGAGAGAGAGAGAGAGAGAGAGAGAGAGAGAGAGAGAGAGAGAGAATTTCAATCATGTCAAACATCACATGATTATCCACAAAGCTAAGAGAATTCTGCTGGCTCTAATAATCCATTCTTCCTCCTTCACGTTATCATCTGCTCTCTCTCTCTCTCTCTCAAATTCAAAAAGTAGTAGCCTGTTTTCATCAGTAAAAAACCTGCCTGAAGCTTGATAATGTATCACAGAATAAATGTGTGCGTGTGTATATTTACGTACCTAGTTGTATTGTACAGGGTTCGAGCGGAGCTCATAGTGTCCTGTCTCCATATCTTCATTTATCTAGTTTTTCTTTATGCACACTATGTGCTGTGACAATTCCATTATCCAATGCATTCCATTTTTCCACCGTGTGTGTGTGTGTGTGTGTATTTTTACCTAGTTGTATTTCATAGGGTTCGAGTAGGGCTAATCGTGTCCTGTCTCCATTTCTCCATCTATTCAATTTTTCCCTTAAAGTTATGCCCATCATGTGCTGTAACAACTTCATTATTCAATGCATTCCATTTCTCTGGTGTTCTGTGAGGAAAACTGTATCTTCTGATATTCTTCACACACTGTCTCCTCATGATCTTTACATGACCTCTTGTCCTTCCATCTTCTGTCATCAGCATCAGATCATCTTTGTCTATCTTTTCAATGCCATTGACTATCTTGTACATTGTTATTAGGTCTCCTTGTTCTCTTCTATCTTGTAAGGTAGGTAGTCCCATTTCCTTCAGTAGTTCTTCATATGTTAGGTCCTTTAGTTCCGGCACCATCTTTACAGCAATCTTCTTTATCCTTTCTAGAGATCAGAGACCACACCACTGCTGCATATTCCAGCTTTGAACGTATTATGCTTGTTGATGAATTTTTCATAACATCTTTGTCCACAATTGAAATGCCACTCTTATATTAGTCAACATCTTATACGATAATACAAATATCTTGCTTATGTGTTTTTCGGGGTTCAGATTTTCCTGTATAATCACTCCCAGATACAGGCAACCCCCACTTAACGAAGGGATTACGTTCTAAAAACACTTCGTTAAGCGAACCGATTATAACAAGTTTAACCCTGATTTGAACTTCCATTGAGAGTAAGCAAAGCAAGAGTACATCATAGTACAGTAAAGGTTTAATGAAAGTAAAATTATGAAGTTAAACATTTAGGTAGTTTAATTTAAGTCATTATAATGTACACTAATGTATGTATGTACGTAACTTTATAATGATGATCTTAACTTTACGAAGGGAGGAGAGTGAAACGGAAATACACTAACCGGCAACCTGTGGAATGTAAACAAAGTGCGCATCATGGTACCGAATACAAAACTTATGTACCACATTTCCACAAGGCTTTCCATTTTATCCACTGTAGAGTCACGAGTTCAGGTGGTTCTTTTAGCTTTCAAGGAAGATGCGGTCTCACCAGCCTTCTTAATAGAGTCTGCTGACTTGAAAATAGTAGACGGTAGATGGAGTCAATATGGTGGCAAGCAATGTTATTAGTTTTCTGGCCTCTCTCTTGTCTGTGAATAATACCCAGCTTCACTTGAGAGTAAGACACTCCTGGTCTTCTTAGGAACGTTAGGCCACATTGCAGGGCGTTTTGGTGTTAAGTTGAACTAGGCAAGATGAGCTGCTGGTGACGCTGTTATGTTTTGACTGGGGAGTGAGTGGTGCGTGTGATCTTGATCTTGATCTTGATGCTACAGGTGACGCAGAATTTCTTTGAGTCAGGCCTTTGTATCGGCAGCACCTGTGTTGTCCACGAGAGGCTTGATCTTGATCTTTATTCTATAGGTGTCCCAGGATTTTCCTGAGGCAGGCCTTAGTACCAGCAGCTCCTGGTGTATTCAAAAGCCTGTCAGCTTGCATGATACGGTGGGGCTTTCAAATTTTGAAAAAAATTACCTGGATAAAACTTCGTTAAAGCGAGTTTGGTGTTCGTTAAACGAGCAGATGGTAGTAAACGAAACCTTCGTTGTAGCGAAATTTCGTGTGTGAATCTTCGTTAAACGGGGTTGCCTGTATTTATCCTTTTAGTCTTCATTATTTGTTCCTCTCCCATCAAATAGTTCCATACTGATCTTTTGCTATTTCCTAGTTCCATTATGTGACATTTCTGGGCACTGGACTCCAATTTCCACTTCTTACACCACTCATTGATTTTGTTTATATCTTCCTGTAACAGCAAACAATTTTCTCAAGTTTTGATAACTCTTAGTAGCTTTGCATTATCAGCAAATACATTAATGTAACTGTTTATTCCATTGTGAATGTTATTTACATAAATCTTAAACATAATGGGGGCTAACACTGACCCTTGTAGCACTTCGCTTGTTACTTTACCCCAAGATGAGTATGTATCTCTGATCACAGTTTTCATCTCCCAGTCCTTGAAATAATTCCTTGTCCATTCTAACAAAGTTCCTCACAGTCCTCCTATGTTCTTTAGTTTCCAAAGTAGTCTTCCATGAAGCACTTAATGAAAAGCCTTTTTTATGTTCAGGTATACTGTGTCCACCCATCCATCTGTTTTCCAGTCTTTCTATTACTCAGTAGAAGCTTCATAAGTTCGACACACAACCATCCTGTCCTGAACCCAAATTGTCTGTTTGATATGACTTGTTCTTCTTCCAGATGTTTAATCCATTTTTCTTTGATAATTATTTCACACAACTTTCCCATTATGTTGAAGACACGGTCTGTAATTTTATGACTGTTGCCTTTCCTCTTTAAATATCGGTATTATGTTGGCTTTTTCCATTCTAATGGAACTTTCCCTTCATTTAGCAAACTTGTAATTATATCCCAAATAATTACAAGAGTGTGTGTGTGGGACAGTTACGTCTGGCAGACTAGCCTACTGTACAATCAGTTAGGCGGCGCCAGGCAGCATGTGGACAGCTGAACAGAATACCAGCGAAGCGTGGTACCACTTGTATTTTCCCTATTGTAGTCGATTTGGAGTGTATCTGCTTAACAGAATAAGAACCTTGTTTGGACATCTCATCTGTTGTTTATGTGTCCCTGTACACACATCCCTGCCACCCACGTGCACAGGCGGCTGGACGAGGATCTACCGAGGACAACAACAAAGAACATGGCGCAGTGAGACTACAACTGAGCAGTCTACTCCTACTACCAGCACTACAGGTGTGTCCAGTGGCAGTGTTTTCTGGCAAAATACTGTGATATAGTGCTATATTGTGTAGTTTTAAGGAAAGACGAAACTGCGAGAGAGGTGCTAACATCAACGGAAAAACGGGCACGTGCTGTACATGCTCTGCACCTTGCCCTGGGGCACACTGACACGCCGTGCCAGGCAAACCACACGCACCACGCCACTCTGCCTCTGATCCGCCTCAAGCAGAATGCATTGTCTTTTCCTGCCTATACACACTTCACAAGCACTTTTATTGCCACATTGCTCTGCCATTGTCTCTTTCTACCATGCCGTAATCCCTGTTCGAGTCGTTGAGACGTGGGTTGGCTAAGAGACACACACAATCATGGGTAAGGATGTAAACCCATGGAAGACGCCTCACGGCCCAAACCCATGGCAGCATCACCCCCACAGCAGCCATCTCATGTGACCCCAGGCGCAGCAAGTTCAAACGATGTGAGTTTGACGGATGATTCTTCAGTGGATCACGGTCACAAGGAGGATGAAGCTGTGAGGGAGGAACGTTGTTGCGAGGAAGAAACCGGGAGGGAGGACGTCTGGGAGGGAGGACAGACGTCGGGCAGACGAAGCCAGACGTTTTGACACCTTCCTCACACGACTTGCCTTGCCACAACAAAGTGCAGCCACTCCACCACACATGACTGAGAGCTCAGACAATGAGGCGTTAACGCCGCCACGCCGCCACACAGCTCCACCGCCAACGAAACCACCCACGCCCGTCCAGCCCCCACCACCCCTTGCCACAGGTGTTACGTACCAGACTTTTCGTGAGCGGAGACAACGATGGACGGACTATGCTACGATGGTGGACTTGACGAGGTTGCCCCAGCCAAAGCAACTTATTCAGCTGAGGGCGTGTCTATCACTCCAAATGCAATGAGCACTCGAGCACACACTACAGGTGCCCCCAGACTCATCAACTCCAGTGGAGGAGGTCCTTGACAAGCTACAGGAGCATGTCAAAGGACAGAACAACAAAGCTTTACATAGGCATGCATTCTCTAGCTGCAAACAAGCCGAGAACGAGACGTTTGACGATTTCTTCGTTAGGCTGAAGAGTGCATCAGAAGAAATTGACGTCTGTAAAGTTCACACTCGCGAATGCGAAGAGGTGTGGATTAAACATGGGTGTAAATAACAAAGAGCTGACGCAAAAACTCATCGCCATGCCTGCCACTTGTTCACTCCAAGAGATGTTAACAGAGTGTAGGTCACATGAGGCTACCAGATTCGCTACCTCCGCGCTACGAGCCCCACCCGCCATGCGAGCAGTCTCACGGTACAAGGAGGACAAAAAGGCAGCATGAACGCAGAAGACTGACGCCTCTCCTGTTTCGTCTTCAACTCACCAAATGGGCAACAACCACAAGAAGCAACACGGCTCCCAGTTAAGTCCGTCTGTAATATGTGTTTGTCGTGGTTGTGGACGCAAGGGACACTATGCACACACGGACAAGTGCCCTGCCCGAGCTGCCAAATGTGGGACCTGCTCTCGGTATGGCCACTATGATCGCTTCTGCAGCATGTCTACTTCTACGAAAACTGACAAGAACAAGCGGTCTACACTCAACGTAGTACGAACACAGCCATCACCTGAAACCCGGTGCAACCCTATGCAGCACGACAGCCACATATGAAGAACGTCTGCCAAACATCCAAACGCACAACCGTCTCCAACCATCTGTATCACTGTCACCCACAGTGGTAAATCTGGCTTTCTCGATGCCATACCCAACATGGGTGCAGAGACGACCGTGATAGGCCTGCAGCACCTTACAGGCTTAGGCCTCACCAAACAAGACAGTAGTCACCTGCCGCCCGGTGGAATACTCCAGGAGAGGTACTTACGGGATGTAGGCAGTGCTGCAGACTGAGTGATTCCCGTGTCCTCTCTTCCCGGTTCCTTTGTGGTCTCATTTATACAATTGAGCAGCTGCAGCCTGCCCTCTAAAGACAACTTCTACTACTTCCTACACTACACTACAACACCTTACACTTTTACACTCTCTTCAAATCAAAATTTAATAATGGCTTCACCACGCCCTGCCTCGGAGTCCCCTCTGGGAGGGACCATAAATGTCCCCAGGTCGGACTGCCCTCTGCTGTCGACCTTGGGTGTCTTGACACTTCATCTAATACTTTCACTATCAATTTCTGCAACATTCGTGGCCTTCGTTCTAATTTTCAATCTGTGGAACACCACCTCTCCTCTACTAAACCTCATCTTCTCTTCCTAACCGAAACACAGTTGTCTGTGACTACTGACAGCAGCCCTTTTCTGTTCCCTCCTACTTGCTCTATCCTCATTTTCAATCCAAAGCTGGATGTTGCGCATACGTGCGTAACGACACCACTTGCTCTCGTGCCCACAATCTTGAATCTTCAGAATTTTCTACCATCTGGCTAAGACTTCAATGTCACTCTCTAACTAAATTCATCTGTGCTGTATACCTCTCACCTAATTCCTCTGACTATGTAAAATTCTTTGACTATTTGACTTCCAAGGTGGAGCACATCTTATCTCACTTTCCTTTTGCTGAGATCTCCATTTTAGGGATTTCAATGTTCACCACCAGCTTTGGCTTTCATCTTCTTTCACTGACCAACCTGGTGAACAAACCTTCAACTTTGCTATCCTTCATGACCTAGAGCAGCTAGTGCAGTTCCCTACCCGTATTCCTGACCGCCTTGGAGACACGCCCAACATTCTTGATCTTTTCCTAACCTCCAACCCTTCTGCTTACTCTGTTAAACTTTCCTCTCCGTTGGGCTCCTCCGACCACAATCTAATTTCCGTTACCTGTTCTATCACTCCAGTGCAGCCTCAGGACCCGCCTAAGCGGAGGTGCTTCTGGCATTTTAACTCTGCTAAGTGGGAGGAACTAAGGCAGTACTATTCTGATTTCCCTTGGGATGATTATTGTTTTCATGTCAGAGATCCTTCTCTTTGTGCCGAGCGCATAACAGAGGTGATTATCTCTGGCATGGAGCTATACATTCCTCATACTTTCTCTAACCCTAAAGCTAAAAAGCCTTGGTTTAACTCTGCTTGTTCTCGTGCTGTCAATGATAGAGAGGCGGCTCACAAACGGTTCCGTAGCCATCCAACTGCTGAAACTCATGCCCTATATATTTCTGCCCGTAATCATGCCAAATCTATTCTCCAACTTACTAAAACTCTTTCATCAATAGAAAATGTCAAAGTCTTTCCAATTCTAACTCCTCTCGAGATTTCTGGCATCTAGCCAATAATATCTCTAACAACTTTACTTCTTCGTCTTTCCTCCTTTACTTCATCCAGATGGCTCTACAGCTGTCTCTTCTTTTCTAAAGCTGAACTCTTCGCTCAAACCTTTGCTACCAACTCAACTTTGGATGATTCTGGGCATATTCCTCCTACTCCTCCACCCTCTGACTACTTCATCCCTAAAATTAAAATTCTTTATAAAGACGTTTTCCTGGCCCTCTCTGGCCTTGATTCTCGGAAGGCTTACGGTCCGGATGGAGTCCCTCCTGTTGTTCTCAAAAACTGTGCTTCCGAACTCGCTCACTGCCTGGTCAAACTCTTTCATCTGTGTCTCTCTACTTCTATTTATCCTTCTTGCTGGAAGTTTGCTCACATTCAACCTGTCCCTAAAAAAGGTGACCACTCCAATCCTTCTAACTACCGCCCTATAGCTTTGATTTCCTGCCTTTCTAAAGCCTTTGAGTCTATCCTTAATAGGAAGATAATGAGGCATCTATCAGCTCACAACCTTCTCTCTGATTGCCAGTATGGTTTCCGTAAAGGCAGATCTACTGGTGATCTTCTTACTTTCCTAACTGAATCTTGGTCATCCTCTTTTAGGGACTTCGGTGAAACCTTTGCTGTCGGCCTTGACATATCGAAAGCCTTCGATAGAGTCTGGCACAAATCTTTAATTTCTAAACTACCCTCCTACGGATTCTATCCTTCTCTCTGTACCTTCATCTCCAGTTTCCTTTCCGATCGTTCTATTGCTGCTGTAGTAGACGGTCACTGTTCTTCCCTAAAACTATCAACAGTGGTGTTCCACAGGGTTCTGTCCTATCACCCACTCTCTTTCTATTATTCATCAATGATCTCCTAAATCTGACTCAATGCCCTATCCACTCCTATGCTGATGATACCACCTTGCATTATTCAACAGCGTTCAACAGACGCCCAACCCAACAACAATTAAATGACTCAAGGCGAGATGCTATAGGACGCCTAACTTCTGATCTTTCACTTGTTTCTGATTGGGGCAGAGAAAACCTGGTTTTGTTCAATGCCTCAAAAACTCAATTTCTACAACTATCTACTCGACATAACCTTCCAGACAACTATCCTCTCTTCTTCAATAACACTCAACTTCCCTCTCCTCTACATTAAACACACTCGGTCTATCCTTCACTAAAAATCTAAACTGGAAATTTCACATCTCTACTCTTGCTAAATCAGCTTCCAAGAAGTTAGGTGTCCTGTGGCGTCTTCGTCCATTTTCTCTCCCTCCCAGCTGCTTGCTCTGTACAGGGCCTTATCCGCCCGTGTATGGAGTATGGCTCTCATGTCTGGGGGATCCACACACAGCTTTACTAAACAAGGTGGAATCTAAAGCTTTTCGTCTTATCAACTCTTCTCCTCTAACTGACTGTCTTGATTCTTTAAGTCACCGCCGCAATGTTGCATCTTTATCTGTCTTCTACCGCTGTTTTCATGCTGTCTGCTCTTCTGAACTTGCTAACTGCATGCCTTCCCCCTCCTGCGGCCTCGCTGCACAAGACTCTCTACTTCTTCTCATCCCTATTCTGTCCATCTTCCTAATGCAAGAGTTAACCAGTATCTTCACTCCTTCATTCCCTACACTGGTAAACTCTGGAACTCTCTACCTGTGTCTGTATTTCCACCTGCCTATGACTTAAACTCTTTCAAAAGAGGAGTGTCAAGACACCTCTTACGTTAACTGGACCCTCCTTTTAGATTTTTTTGTTTTTTCTCTTTCTCCTACTTTCCTTTTAACAGGGCCTGGCAACCAGCGGGATTTTTTTTTTCCAACACTTTGTTTTCCCTTGGCCAGTGCCCTTGTAATGTAAAAAAAAAAAAAAAAAAAAAAAACTCACCTTCAGAGGCCAAACGTTACTTCCTTGAAGAGTACACTGACGTGCTCGTGGACAAAGACCTCAGGAATGCACGGCTCAAGACCATGGTTGGACCACCGATGCGAATCCACCTATGGGACGACGCTCAACCGTTCGCCATCCACACCCCAAAGTTGATTCCCCTCGCCTTCAGGGACGCTGTCAAGGCGGAGCTCGACTCCATGATGGCACAGGGTGTTATCACTCCAGCTGGCGACGAACCATCTCCCTGGTGTCACCCGATGGTCGTCGTAGCAAAACCCAATGGAGGCATCTGCATCACCACCGACCTTTCCAAGCTCAAGAACCAAGTATCACGACCAGCCCACCCTTCACCCACTCCATTCCCTGCCATACGAAGTGTGGACGCCAAAGCACGATACTTCACAACGATTGATGCTTTGTGCGGGTACTGGCAGATCGAGCTTGCTGAAGAGGATCAGGCCTTGACAACTTTCATCATGCCATATGGTCGCTTCCAATACTGCCGTGGCCCTATGGGTTTTGCCGCGACAGGTGATGCCTTCTGTCTACATGGCAACATGGCACTCCAAGGCGTCCAAAACTGTGTTAACCCTTTCCTTCTGGCGCTTAAACTATTTTCCCGTTTGCTATGATGGCTAAAAATGGTAAACCTAGAAATTGTCAGAAAACTGTTTGAATACTAATAATCAGTTTCTCTTTGTTATTGATGTACTTTGTAGCTCGATGTGACCTCTGAGAGTTCAGTTTATGCCTTATCAAGGATTCCTCCTCCTCCCGCTGTGTGATCCATCTTCCAGAAACAGCCTGGAGAGCGATGACACTGCGCGCGCACACACACACACTCTCTCTCTCTCTCATCTTGGAGGGGAAATTGTACACTTCAATGAGAGAGAGAGAGAGAGAGAGAGAGAGAGAGAGAGAGAGAGAGAGAGAGAGAGAGAGAGAGAGAGAGAGAGAGAGAGAGAGAGAGAGAGAGAGAGAGAGAGATTTCATCCTTTTTCATATCATGTTTCAGGCAAATAACATTATCTCTCTCTCTCTCTCACACACACACACACACACACACACACACACACACACACACACACACACACTAGCTCTTTTGCGACGGTATGGCAGGCCAGAGCAGAGAGCTGCAACCGTCGCGCCGCCAAATGTGCCCAGGACGTCAAAGCACGGTACAACGACCGTGCTCGCCCTCTTCCACCTCTCAAGATTGGATCCCTCATCCGTATCCAGAACGCTACTATGAAGTGATGGGATACAGTGGGTACTGTGATGGGTGTCAGAAGATCGAGGGACTACCAGGTGAGGATGCCCAGTGGCCGAGTATGGTGGAGGAAACGACACTTCGTCCATATTGTCCCATCCCCAGCTCCAGATTCTCCAGCTGCACAAGAGCACCGCAATGGTGAAGCACCTACACCCAACCCGCCCAGCCCTCGTCGCTCTGAACGACTCAAGGCTAAGAGAGATGCTCAAGAACTCTGACGTCTATGAGCGTGAGGGGGAGGGGGAGGTGTGGGACAGTTACGTCTGGCAGACTAGCCTACCGTACGATCATTTAGGCGAGCGCCATGCAGCGTGTGGACAGCTGCCGTACGGACTACCCGCGTAGCATGGTACGACTTGTATTTTCCCCTATTGTAGTCATATTTCAGAGTGTATCTGCTTAATAGAATAAGAACCTTGTTTGGACATCTCATCTGTTGTTTATGTGTCCCTGTTCACACATCCCTGCTACCCATGTGCCACAGACGGCTGGACGAGGATCTACCGCAGGACAACAACAAAGAACAGTGTGTGTGTGTGTGTGTGTGTGTGTGTGTGTGTGTGTGTGTGTGTGTGTGTGTGTGTGTGTGTGTGTGTGTGTATTTACCTAGTTGTACTTACCTAGTTGTAGTTTTACAGGGCATGGGCTTTATGCTCGTGTGGCCCCGTCTCCATATCTACACTTATCCAATCTTACTTTAAAAGTATGCACACTCGTTGCAGACTCTACTTCTTCATTTAAACTGTTCCACGTCTCATTACATCTTTGCGGGAAACTATATTTTTTAACATATCTCAGACATCTTCCTTTTTTCAGCTTTTTACTATGTGATCTTGTGCTTTCAATGTCATATTCTTCTCTCAGGATCAGTTTCCCATTATCCACTTGATCCATTCCGTTGATCAATTTATAAACTTGTATCAGATCTCCTCTCTCCCTTCTTTGTTCCAGGGTTGGTAGATCCATAGCCTTTAGTCTCTCCTCATATGTCATCCCTTCAAATTCTGGAATCATTCTTGAAGCCATTTTTTGTGGTCTCTCCAACTTCCTTATGTGTTTCTTTTTATGAAGGGTCCACACTACTCCTGCATATTCCAATCTAGGTCTTATTATAGTACTTATCAATTTCTTCTTCATTTCTTTGTCCACGTAGTGAAATGCTACTCCAATATTCCTTAGCAAATAATGTTTCTCAAAAAATTCTATCAATATGGCTTACCGGTTGATTGTTTTCTTCCATCGTCACTCCTAAGTCCTTTTCCTTTCCTACTTTCTCCAGTTCTACTCCATCTGCCATCTTATAGATTCCCACAGGTCATCTTTCACTCTTTCCCATTTCCATGACATGGTTTTTGTTCACATTGAATTCCAATTCCCACTTCTTACTCCATTCCCAGATCTTATTTAGGTCTTCTTGCAGTATTTCACAATCCTCCTTTTCCTTTATAACTCTGCACAGTTTTGTATCATCTGCAAACAGATTTATGTAGCTGTACACTCCTGGCATGTCGTTAATATAAATGAGGAAAAGTATTGGTGCCAATACTGACCCCTGTGGCACTCTGCTTTCCACTGCTCTCCACTTGGATTTCATATTTTTAACTACCGCCCTTATTTCTCTCCCCCTCAAATTATTTTCTATCCATCTCAATGTGCTTCCTTTTAAGCCACCCTTCTCCTCTAACTTCCATAGTAATCTTGCATGTGGCACTTTGTCAAATGCCTTTTTTAAATCCAAATAAATACATTCAACCCATCCCTCTCTCTCTTGTACTCTATCAACTATTCTAGAATAGAAACTCAATAAATTAGTTACACATGACCGTCTTTTACTAAAACCAAATTGGCTATTTGATATTAATTTGTTGTCTTCAAGGAACTCGATCCATTGTGTGTGTGTGTGTGTGTGTGTGTGTGTTACATTGTATATACTCCCATGATTGGATGAGAGAGAGAGAGAGAGGGGTCAGCCAATACTGACCCTTGTGGCACTCCGCTTTCTACTGCTCTCCACTTGGACTTCATATCTTTAACTACTGTCCTTATTTCTCTCCCCCTCAAATTATTTTCTATCCATCTCAATGTGCTTCCTTTTATTTTAAGCCACCCTTCTCCTCTAACTTCCATAGTAATCTTGCATGTGGCACTTTGTCAAATGCCTTTTTTAAATCCAAATAAATACAGTCAACCCATCCCTCTCTCTCTTGTACTCTATCAACTATTCTAGAATAGAAACTCAATAAATTAGTTACACAAGACCGTCTTTTTCTAAAATCAAATTGGCTATTTGATATCAATTTTTTGTCTTCAAGGAACTCGATCCATTGTGTGTGTGTGTGTGTGTGTGTGTGTGTGTGTGTGTGTGTGTGTGTGTGTGTGTGTGTGTGTGTGTGTGTGTGTGTGTGTGTGTGTGTGTGTGTGTGTGTTACATTGTGAGAGAGAGAGAGAGAGAGAGAGAGAGAGAGAGAGAGAGAGAGAGAGAGAGAGAGAGAGAGAGAGAGAGAGAGAGAGAGAGAGAGAGAGAGAGAGAGAGAGAGAGAGAGAGAGAGAGAGAGAAGAAGGCTAGAACTGTCCTCCTCTCCTCCCATTCACTTCTCCCTTTGGATGAAAGAGTATGGAGAAATGAAGAGGGATTATGGAGGATAAGGGATGGACCATAGAGTGGAAAAGTATGATGTGAGCTTTACCCAAAGAATTTTCTCATCTTAGATAGGTGGGGCATAGTGTAGCTCATTTTTGCGATTGGTGAGAACAGGAATGGTGGAGAGGAGTAACAGAATCTCAAGGACAGTATAAACTGTCTTTATTTAGAGCCAGAACAGTGTATGGGATCACTCAACATTGGTAGAAACAAATTTAAATAATGATGCCTATGCAGGCTTCACCACATTTGCTATTGGGGCTTCATGATACCCTATGTAGGCATCACCATATTGAGGAGATTAAAACCACAATCTGGGAATTTGTTAAATGTTTCAATTGTAAAAATTTTACTAGTGTCCCATTAGCTCTGAAGACATGGATATTGGAACTTAAGTACCTTATATGGTAACTACAACTTCCCCACTCCACTGAAATAAAGAGTTAGAGAATTCAGTCTTGTAATGGAATTATATAATACAGAAGGATTTGAATTCTAAAGTAGAACTATGGAAATGCAGAAGATAGATGAGGCCTAGCTATGCAGATAAGATGCATCATAGTGGCCTAAAGCCATTTCAACAGATGAAAGTGATGAGCATCTTTACCTACTTGCAAGAAAAAGGTGAGGGACTGATCGCAGAGGCGTTCATATCCTGCTGAGGATGGCCTTAGCGAATTAAGCACCATAGTAACTTGCATTTCCTCTGCATTAGTGCTGCTGAGTAAGGAAGTCTTGTAATAGAAGCATGAACATCATTGCCTCTCAGAGCCACACTTGCAATCTTGCCCATGGGGATGGCTTTTTATTTTTTACTGCAACAGTGAGGCGAAGCCACTTTATGATGGGACTGATCATTCAGAGAATAATATAATAATAGTATGTGAAATTCATTACATACATGCATTTTCTAATAATTCTGTGTTTGAATATCATCTATGTAGCAATACAGCCTCATAACCACAGAAATGGAAGATAATCATAAAAATTCTTGACAGAGTCAATAATTCAAAATGCAATATGATGATATTCAATCAGAGAAAATTGTGATACAGGAAGTAAGTTCCAGAGCTTTCATATTATTTAAGGCAGCATCAATGAAGAACTGGTAAATATATGATACTTTTAACTTATAGATGCATGAGGCTGTAAGTTCATACATTTCTGAAATCACTATTCCTCTCATGAATTTTTTTGTTTTTTTTGCTACACCATGTTCCTTAATTACTTAGAAATGATGCCATGGGTCACTTATGTATGAAATATAGCACAAACATAAAAGACAGCATATACAGGGATTTCTCAATATATGCGAGGGTTACGTTCCTGAAGGGATTGCATAATGTGAAAATCTCATAAAGTGAACATGATTACTGAGCTAAACTGTATACTGTTAGAGATTCCACTGTGTGTGTATGTGTGTGTGTGTGTGTGTGTGTGTGTGTGTGTGTATATATATATATATATATATATATATATATATATATATATATATATATATATATATATATATATATATATATATATATATATATATATATATATAATATTCATGAAGCAAAACCATTTTCCTCATAGGAATCAATGTAAAATAAATTTATCTGTTCCTGGAAGGGCTGCGTCTGAGAGAGCATCTGAGAGGGCATGCACCCTGGGATCCCTGTAGCACGTATCCAATATAAAATGCTTTTGTGCATCTCTCAGTTGGAATAAACAAAGGATCATTGCTATAGTAATGGTCTCTAACTGACAGCAAGACGACATACACAGACCTTCCTGAAGACGTTTATCATGCATCACTAGCTGTCCTAAAGGTGAAGCACCTCTGTGCTACGACCAGCTGTGATGATAATATAGCAGCCCAAAACAAAACATCTCGTGGAGTCTCGTGATTCCCAAGATTTGCCATACCAGCAAAGCATCTAAACATCATGTTATTCTAAATCATTCACATAATTTGAAAAAAATTACTAGGTTTTTCACCTCATATTATTTCAAAATCGCATAATCTCAACATCCATAAATCAAGAAATACCTGTATTGTGGAATTGATGCATTGAACAATATTCCAGACAAATTATCAGAAGTGAACAATGAAGCAGGAATAACTTGTTAAAAGTAAACATTTACTATATGCCAAGAAAATTTTGATAATTGGATAAGAAATTTGAGCAAGCAGTAAGTCAAATTTTGACTATAGGTGGCAAACTATGTAAGGACAGTAAGTTTTCTGTGTGTTAACCATATATAATGAATTTGATTATATCTATCATTCTTAAAAACAAATCATACTAATTACATGTATATGTAGAGTATGGCAATTCTTTAATGTACATAGTGGTGCAGTTTATACATTGGTACCTCTCACATCAAACATTTACAGCACCTTGTTAGACATGATCTCCCATTTATCTGTCAGCATAGTGTATATACATTAGCATTCATTAATAAACCATATAGAATTACTTTTTTTTTCTTTCACTGTAGGCCATTCATAATGATAAGTAAAGAATAAATTGCTGACTTTCCACATGAAGAAGTCAATAAACAATGAATGCACAAATGTGAACACAGCAACACTTAAACATCTGATGCAAACTGTGTACAACACATTACTGTGCAAAGATGATATACCTCTAATCAATGATTTGGGTAGGTTTAAGTTTCTTGTTTGCCGATGTGTTGTCTCTCATGCTCTGCTTCTTCTTGCTCAAGTTATCTTTTATTTCTTTAGTCTGTCAGCTCTTTTTCTTCCTCTAATGATCCTCTAGAGTTAATGGGGGTATCAAGACTACATGGGTAATAAAATCATTAATAACATCATAGATGATATACTAAGACATCCTTGAATAGACAAGACTAATAATAATGACAATTGCACAGACTATAGTTTAATATGGTAGAAATGAGATGAACTCCATGAATGAAGAGAGCTTATTGGTGGCCAGACTATGGTGATGTCACATGACTCACTAGATTTATGTTTGGGACAGCAAAACTATATATTTTCAAGTGCAGAATTGCTAAACCTATGTCTTACATGTTTATTTAGTCAAAAGTATAGGTAGCAATACTAAGCTTTTAGTAAGAGACCCATATTTATACACTCTTTCAAAAATATAAGTAGTAATAGTGGGGTTTTAGTTAGAGACATTTTATACAACCAAAAAAGGTAAATCCTGATGTAATTTTTCTTATACAGTAAAACCTTAGCTCACGACCATAATTCGTTCCTAAATCCTGTTCATCACCCGATTTGTTCGTCCCCTGAATCAATTTTTCCCATAAGAATGTATTGAAATATCATTAATCCATTCCAGACCAAAAAAAAAATCATACTTTTGTCCATAAAACTCATTCAAAATAGACCTTTAATGTATGCATGACATGAACGAAATAATTATAAAAAGCCTAAATTGTTTTATTTACCTAAATGCTATCAAAATGATAATAAAATGAATAAAAAAGAAAAGGTTATTTACTTGAGAGACTGGACGTTGATGGCATGATGGAATGGAGGAGAGGAGGATGGGAAGGAAGACAGACAAGATCCGAGAAGACAGTCATGAGAGAGGACTTTGGATGTGCGCAGTGTGCCAGAGCTACACAACAGCTGTGTAGCGTAACAAGTCAGTGCCGCTATGTGGGGGCCCATTATAGTGAACATCGACGTGGGAAACATGGAAAGATTGCCAGTCTTCATCTCTGCCTTTGGAAGACCCTGGCCTGCTGGGGATTGACTTCCTCACGCATGTGGGAGCAAGTTTGGACTTAGAAAGACGGGAAGTTAAAGGTACGTGGCCAGGAAGTTCCTTTGATCCTTGGAGGTGATGCTCAGTGTGAGAGGAGCAGGCAGTAGGGCGGTGTTCCTTGCCAGGCGAGCGAGGAAACAGCTGCGATGGATGTGCCACAATCTGCAGTACCTGGACATGGCCAGGATGATGATGACAGCAACGCTGAGAGCCACCAGAGCAGCGAGGATAATGCCGAGGAAGCTACAGTAGAGCGCGCCGGTAACATCACCATGCCCAGGAAAAACAGGAGAAAATCGTGGTAGCACGGAGATTATGTTATGTAATATTTTTCGTATGTTCCTGTTTCTATTTTCTTTTGTGCTTATGTTTTGTTTTGTTGTTGTGTGATAGCGGGATTGGCTATCACACAAACGGCTTGCACCGCGTTCGTCCACCGAAATATCGTTCGTACCCTGGGTCGATATATTGACAAATTTTTTGGTCGTCTCCCGAATTGTTCGTCCCTAGAGACGTTCATCAAGTGAGATTTTACTGTATATCTTTCATATTTTTTGTTCCTTCTGATGTGCTACTTGACATTTTTGGTGTCTTGTATTGAGTATCCAAAATTCCCCCAAAATTATGCACACACAAGAAGGCAAGGTCATTGGCCTTCTGCTATATACACACACACACACACACACACACACACACACACACACACACACACACACACACACACACACACACACACACACACACACACACATGCTATTTACCTGGACTTGAGAAAGGCCTTTGATAAAGTGCCACACAATAGACTGATGTGGAAACTAAAGAAAATTGGAGGAGTAAGTGATAAACTAGCAAAATGGATGAAAAATTACTTAGTGGGAGGAGAAATGCGAACAGTGGTGAAGGGAAGGAAGTCCGAGTGGAAGAAGGTAACCAGTGGAGTTCCACAAGGGTCAGTGCTTGGTCCCATCATGTTTTTTATTTATGTTAATGATATGCCAGTAGGAATTGACAGTTACATGAATATGTTTGCGGACGATACCAAAATTATGCGGAGAGTAAAGAATGTGGAAGATTGTAACAAGCTACAGGAAGATCTTGACAAAATATATGAGTGGAGTAGAGTGGCAGATGGAATTCAATATAAACAAGAGCCATGTTACAAAAATGGGAAGAAGCAGATACAGACCAAACAGGGATTACAGGTTGGGTGGTGAGAAGATTGAAGAGACCAATGAGGAGAAAGACTTAGGAGTAACCGTGCAAAACACTCTGTCACCGGAGAAACACATTAACAAGATATTTTGGAAAACATATAACATGCTCCAAAATATTGGCCTTGCATTCCACTACCTAGATGAAGGAATGATGAAGATGATATTATGCACCTTAATAAGACCCCAGCTAGAATATGCAGCTTGCATCTGGTCACCGCATATGAAGAAAAATGTGAAGAAGGTGGAAAGGGTACAGAGGCTGGCAACAAGGATGGTACCAGGACTCAGGGAATTAGACTATGAGGAAAGACTGAGGAAGCTGGGGCTGACCACACTAGAAGAGAGAAGAACAACAGGAGACATGATAACTATGTATAAATTGGTGAACAAGATTGACATACTGAACAGAGAATTGATAAAGGTGACCGCAAGTAATTACCTCCGAGGACATGGCAAAAAACTAATAAAGGACATCTGTCTAAATGACGTGAGAAAGTACAGTTTCCCGCATCGTAGTATTGATAAGTGGAATAAACTGAGCAGTGATGTCGTTGACACGGTGTGTGTCAATCAGATGAAAGAGAGATATGACAGGAGTGGACAAGGAGACAGGACACAGAGAGCTTAGCTCGGGCCCTGTAATACACGAATAGGTAAATACACACACACACACACACACACACACACACACACACACGAGTATGATACCCAGGCCCTGTAAAATTACAACTAGGTGAATACACACACACACACACACACACACACAGGAGGAGGGAAAAGACCTAGTACAAGAAATAGAGGACTTCCATAGAATTGGAAAGTTCACAAGAGAAGGTATGAGGCCAATAAGAATCAAACTTAAGTCACAAAAGGATGTAGATGAATTGGTGGAGAAGTCATGGAGGCTAGCCCAGCAGGAAACAACAAGGAAGATTTGGTTGAGAAGAGATCTCGGTGAAAAGGAAAGAGAAATGTTAAATGAGTTGAGAAAGGAGGCTTTGAAAAAATGAAGAGAGGACAGAAGAGGAGAAGAAAGAGTTTTCTGGAGAATCTTGGATATGAGACTGAGGAAGTGGTTCATAACCCAGAAAAGTACAGTAAGAAAGGACTAAAGAAACTTACGTATGAGCGGAATGTAATGTATTCCAACATAAATGGAGTGATATCGGGATTTTAGAACTCAACGATTACTTGAGGGACAAGAACCCAGATATTGTGGGTCTTACTGAAACAAAACTGAGAGAGGAGAAGACCTGATGATGGTTGGAGAAGGAAATATAATGTTTGGAAAAGAAATAGAGTAGGTAAGATGGGAGGAGGAGTGATGTTGCTGGTTAAAAAGATATAAAGGTGGATCAAGTGAAAGAAGGTATGGGAAAGGCAGAAGTGCTAAAGATCAGAGCAGAAACTAATGAAGGAAAAAGAGGCACTACATAGTGGTGTACGTACCACCTAAGACAAATGCATGGTCAGTACAGGAATATGAAGAAATGATAAGTGATACAGGAACATGTCTGGAAGAAATGTTGGGTGGCTGTGAACGAACTATAATGATGGGAGATTTTAATTGTAAAGAGGTGTGTTGGGAGGACTGGTCAATGGAAGGATCAGAGACAACATGGGAAATACACTATTGACACTGGCAATGGAAAATGTGTTAACTCAGTGGGTCAAAGAAGATACTAGGTTTGGAGGAGAGGGAGCATCGTCAAGACTGGACTTGGTCTTTAGTACAGAGCCAATGGTCATTGAGGAGATGAGGGTGGAGTGCCCTTTAGCAAAGAGTGATCATGCAGTTTTGGAGTTCAAGGTGATAGATGAAGAGAAATCTAGAAGAAATGAAGAATATAAAGTGGGAAGATGGAATTATGCCAAGACAGATTTTGGAAACCTAAAGAAATTCTTTCAAGAGACAAATTGGATGAAATTCAAGAGTGCTAAGGAGCAAATGAAAAGTGGAAGGAATTTATAAAAATATACAAAGAAGGTGAGAAAAATTTGTACCAATAAGACAACATAGAGAAGTTGGAAAGCAGGACTGGTTTAACGATAGATGTGAAAAGGCTAGAACAAGAAAAGAGGATGCATGGAAGAGGTGGAGAAGGAAAAGACGGATTAAGCAGTGGGAAAGTTACAAAAGAGCAAGAAATGAATATGTGTTGATTAGAAGAGAAGAAAGAAAGAAACAAGAAAAGGATATAATTGATAAATGTAAAGACCAACCAAGGCTTTTTACAGACATGTGAACAACAACATCAAAAATAGAGAAAGTATTGAAAGTTTAGAAGTAAATGGAGTATGCAGTGAAGATCCCAGGAAATGGCAGAGGCTATGAATGGATGCTTTCGGAAGGTATTCACAAAGGAGACTGCTTTTGACAAACCACTGGTAATGGAACAGAAAGGGATTATGAAGGAGTTTCAAGTAACTGTGGAGGAGATCAAGAATATGATGGGGAGTTTAGAAGTGAGAAAAGCTGTGGGACCTGATGGGGTATCAGGATGGATTTTAAGAGAATGCAGGGAGCAACTGGCAGAAAAAGTTTGTGAAGTAATTGATGCCTCATTAAGGGAAGGTGTAGTGCCCCAAGACTGGAAAAGAGCTAACATTGTCCCAATCTATAAATCAGGTAACAAGAGAGACCCATTGAACTATAGACCAGTGTCAATACACGAATAGGTAAACACACACACACACACACACACACACACACACACACACACACACACACACACGAGTATGATACCCAGGCCCTGTAAAATTACAACTAGGTGAATACACACACACACACACACACACACACAGGAGGAGGGAAAAGACCTAGTACAAGAAATAGAGGACTTCCATAGAATTGGAAAGTTCACAAGAGAAGGTATGAGGCCAATAAGAATCAAACTTAAGTCACAAAAGGATGTAGATGAATTGGTGGAGAAGTCATGGAGGCTAGCCCAGCAGGAAACAACAAGGAAGATTTGGTTGAGAAGAGATCTCGGTGAAAAGGAAAGAGAAATGTTAAATGAGTTGAGAAAGGAGGCTTTGAAAAAAAATGAAGAGAGGACAGAAGAGGAGAAGAAAGAGTTTTTCTGGAGAATCTTGGATATGAGACTGAGGAAGTGGTTCATAACCCAGAAAAGTACAGTAAGAAAGGACTAAAGAAACTTACGTATGAGCGGAATGTAATGTATTCCAACATAAATGGAGTGATATCGGGGATTTTAGAACTCAACGATTACTTGAGGGATAAGAACCCAGATATTGTGGGTCTTACTGAAACAAAACTGAGAGAGGGAGAAGACCTGATGATGGTTGGAGAAGGGAAATATAATGTTTGGAAAAGAAATAGAGTAGGTAAGATGGGAGGAGGAGTGATGTTGCTGGTTAAAAAGATATAAAGGTGGATCAAGTGAAAGAAGGTATGGGAAAGGCAGAAGTGCTAAAGATCAGAGCAGAAACTAATGAAGGAAAAAGAGGCACTACATAGTGGTGTACGTACCACCTAAGACAAATGCATGGTCAGTACAGGAATATGAAGAAATGATAAGTGATACAGGAACATGTCTGGAAGAAATGTTGGGTGGCTGTGAACGAACTATAATGATGGGAGATTTTAATTGTAAAGAGGTGTGTTGGGAGGACTGGTCAATGGAAGGATCAGAGACAACATGGGAAATACACTATTGACACTGGCAATGGAAAATGTGTTAACTCAGTGGGTCAAAGAAGATACTAGGTTTGGAGGAGAGGGAGCATCGTCAAGACTGGACTTGGTCTTTAGTACAGAGCCAATGGTCATTGAGGAGATGAGGGTGGAGTGCCCTTTAGCAAAGAGTGATCATGCAGTTTTGGAGTTCAAGGTGATAGATGAAGAGAAATCTAGAAGAAATGAAGAATATAAAGTGGGAAGATGGAATTATGCCAAGACAGATTTTGGAAACCTAAAGAAATTCTTTCAAGAGACAAATTGGATGAAATTCAAGAGTGCTAAGGAGCAAATGAAAAGTGGAAGGAATTTATAAAAATATACAAAGAAGGTGAGAAAAATTTGTACCAATAAGACAACATAGAGAAGTTGGAAAGCAGGACTGGTTTAACGATAGATGTGAAAAGGCTAGAACAAGAAAAGAGGATGCATGGAAGAGGTGGAGAAGGAAAAGACGGATTAAGCAGTGGGAAAGTTACAAAAGAGCAAGAAATGAATATGTGTTGATTAGAAGAGAAGAAAGAAAGAAACAAGAAAAGGATATAATTGATAAATGTAAAGACCAACCAAGGCTTTTTACAGACATGTGAACAACAACATCAAAAATAGAGAAAGTATTGAAAGTTTAGAAGTAAATGGAGTATGCAGTGAAGATCCCAGGAAATGGCAGAGGCTATGAATGGATGCTTTGGAAGGTATTCACAAAGGAGACTGCTTTTGACAAACCACTGGTAATGGAACAGAAAGGGATTATGAAGGAGTTTCAAGTAACTGTGGAGGAGATCAAGAATATGATGGGGAGTTTAGAAGTGAGAAAAGCTGTGGGACCTGATGGGGTATCAGGATGGATTTTAAGAGAATGCAGGGAGCAACTGGCAGAAAAAGTTTGTGAAGTAATTGATGCCTCATTAAGGGAAGGTGTAGTGCCCCAAGACTGGAAAAGAGCTAACATTGTCCCAATCTATAAATCAGGTAACAAGAGAGACCCATTGAACTATAGACCAGTGTCACTTACAAGTGTGGTAGCTAAGATGTGTGAGAGGGTGGTGAAGAATAGATGGACAGACTTCTTGGAGAAAATGACATACTTTGTGAGTGTCAATTTGGTTTTAGAAAAGGCGTTCATGCACGACAAACCTGATATGTTACTATTCGAGGGTGATAGATGTAATACAGGAAAGAGATGGTTGGGCTGATGGAATATATCTGGATTTAAAAAAGGCCTTTGATAAGGTACCACACCGGAGACTGATCTGGAAACTTGAAATGGTAGGAGGAGTGCATGGCAGTTTACTAAAATGGATGGAAGACTTTTTGGTAGGAAGAGAAATGAGAACAATAATTAAGGACAGACCATCAGAATGGGGCTTGGTGGAGAGTGGAGTTCCACAGGGATCAGTGTTGGCACCAGTAATGTTCGCGGTCTACATAAATGACATGGTGGATGGGGTGTCCAGTTATGTGAGCCTATTTGCAGACGATGCAAAATTGTTAAGAAAAGTGAGATGTGACAAAGATTGCGAACTACTCCAGGAAGACTTGGACAGAATATGGAAATGGAGCTGTACATGGCAAATGGAGTTCAACACGACAAAATGCAAGAAAATAGAGTTTGGCAAGAGTGAAAGAAGAATCAGGAGTATGTACAAGATAGGAAATGAAGACATAAAACCAGTCATGAAGAAAAAGACCTTGGGGTGACAATTACCAATGACCTATCGCCAGAGAGACATATAAACAAAATAATTGGAGAAGTATTGAACTTATTGAGGAACATAAGAGTGGCGTTCGTATATTTAGATGAAGAAATGATGAAGAAAATAATTACTGCAATGATAAGACCAAGGCTTGAATATGCAACAATACAGTGGGCTCGAACTTAAAGAAACACATAAGGAAACTAGAGAAAGTACAGAGGGCTGCAACAAAATGGTGCCTGACTTAAGAGATTTGACTTATGAAGACAGACTGAAAAGAATGCAACTTCCGACCCTGGAAAACAGAAGAGAAAGGGAGACCTGATAGCAATATACAGAGTGATGATTGGCATGGAAAAAATGGATAGGGAAGATCTGTGTATGTGGAATGAAAGAATGTCGAGAGGGCATGGGAAAAAACTAAAATGGCCACTTATAGGAGAGATGTGAAAAATATAGCTTCCCTCATAGAAGGGTGGAAGCATGGAATAGTTTAGACGTGGAAGTGGTCAACGCAAGGAATATTCATGATTTTAAGAAAAAGCTGGACATTAATAGATATGGAGACGGGACAACACGAGCATAGCTCTTTTCCCGTATGTTACAATTAGGTAAATACAATTAGGTAAATACACACACACACACACACACACACACACACACACACACACACACACACACACACACACACACACACACACACATATGACATATGAGGAGAGACTAAAGGCTATGGATCTACCAATATGGATCTACCAACCCTGGAACAGAGAAGGGAGAGAGGGGATCTGATACAAGTTTATAAATTGATCAACGGAATGGACCAAGTGGATAATGAGAAACTGATCCTGAGAGAAGAATATGACATTTGAAGCACAAGATCGCATAGTAAAAAGCTGAGAAAAGGAAGATGTCTGAGAGATGTTAAAAAATATAGTTTCATAAAGATGTATTGAGACGTGGAACAGTTTAAATGAAGTAGTGTCTGCAACGAGTGTGCATACTTTTAAAGTAAGATTGGATAAGTGTAGATATGGAGATGGGGCCACACGAGCATAAAGCCCAGGCCCTGTAAAACTACAACTATGTCAATACAACTAGGTAAATACACACACACACACATGATCTTTCCTTTACAAAAGGAAGATCATGCGTAACAAACCTTAAATGCTTTTACTCTGGAGTCAGAGACATAACACAGGAAAGAGATGGATGGGTTGACAGTGTATTTTTAGATCTAAAAAAAAAAAGCATTCGATAAAGTTCCACACAGAAAATTAATAAGAAAACTAGAAAATATAGAGGGAAAAAAAAGGAAAATTGCTGGAATGGATGAAGGATATCCTAATTGGAAGAACTACAAGTCACAATTAAGAGATAAGGAGTCCACCTGGATGGAAGTCATAAGTGGGGTCCCACAAAGTTCTGTGATGGCCCCAATTATGTTTGCAATATACATATATGGCATGGACGTAGGAGTAGAAAGCTATATGAGTTTCTTTGCAGATGACGCAAGACTCTTGAAGAAAGTTGGGTCATACGATGATGGTAGAACTCTACAGCAGGACTTAAATAGACTATGGGAATGGAGTAAAAGATGGGAGATGGACTTCAACATTAAGAAATGTAGCATAATGGAATTTGGGAAGAGCAAAAATAGGATAACAAAACAATATAAACTTGGAGAAGAGAAGATTAAGAAGGTGGAAAGCAAAAAAGACCAGGGAGTTCTCATAACAAAGGAAATGTCCCCCAATAAACATATAAATAAAATTGTTGATGAGACCTACAACTTACGAGAAATATTAGAATTGCATTCTCATATATTCATGAAGATATGGTGAAAAAGTTATTAGTATCCTTGATGAGACCACGACTGGAGTATGCAACAGTACTGTGGTCACCTAACACGAGGAAAAATATCAGGAAAATTGAAAGGATACAGAGTGGCTCTTATATATGAAAAGAGACTGGAGAGACTGGAATTACCAACATTGGAGCAGAGAAGAGAAATAGGCGACCATCTACAGAATAATGAATACTATGGAGCTTCTTGATAGGATTGACCTGCAGAAGAGGGACAGAAGGAACACATGAGGACATGCATTAAAACTCAGAAAAGACAACTACAGAAGAGACTTCAAGAAAAACAGCTTCCCCCATAGAGCAATAGATATATGGAACAAACTGGACAGAGAGGTGATGTGTGCAAAGTCTATACACAGCTTTAAGAGAAAATTAGACACTGTGAGATACAGAGACGGGACAACACGAGCATAGGCTCCCCTCCCGTAGAATACACCTAGGTAAATATGTGTATATATATGTAAATATGTAAATATGTATATATATATATATATATATATATATATATATATATATATATATATATATATATATACACAGGCAACCCCCGCTTAACGAAGGGATTACGTTTAAAAAAAAAACCTTCGTTAAGCGAACCGATTATAACAAGATTAACCCAACTTGAACTTCCATTGAGAGTAAACAAAGCGAGAGTGCATCATAGTACATACAGTGAAAGGTATAATGAAAGTAAAAATTAATGAAGTTAAACATTTAGGCAGTTTAATTTGTCATTATAATGTACACTAATATATGTATGTACGTAACTTTACAATGTTGATAATCAATGTACACTAATATATGTATGTACGTAACTTTATAATGTTGATAATCTTAAATTTATGAAGGAAGGGAGAGTGAAACGGGAAAGACACTAACCGGCAACCTGGGTAATGTAAACAAACGGCGCATCATTGTATCACATACAAAACTTATGTACCACATTTCCACAAGGCTTTCCATTTTATCCATTGTAGAGTCACGAGTTCAGGTGGTTCTTTTAGCTTGCAAGGACGATACGGTCTCACCAGCCTTCTTAATAGAGTCTGCTGACTTGAAAATAGTAGAGACAGTAGATGGAGTCAAGATGGTGGCGAGCAATGCTATTACCGTATTTTACGGCTTGCAAGACGCTGCATCTTGGAAGACGCACCCTAATATAGGCAACCCCCGTTTAACGAAGGTTCACACAACGAAATTTCGCTACAACAAAGGTTTAATTTTACTACCATCTGCTCGTTTAACGAACACCAATCTCGCTTAAACGAAGTTTTATCCAGGTAATTTTTTCCAAGTTTGAAAGCCCCATTGTATCACGCAAGTCGACAAGCTTTTAAATACACCAGGAGCTGCAAATACTAAGGTCTGCCTCAGGAGAAATTCTGAGACATCTGTAGAATCAAGATCAAGATCAAGATCAAGATCAAGCCTCTCGTGGACAACACGCACCACATAACGGCGTCAGCAGCAGCTCGTCTTCACTCACTCAACTTACCACTAAAACGCCCTGCAATGTGGCCTAGCGTTCCTAAGAAGACCAGGAAGTCTCTTACTCTGGAAGTGAAGCTGGATATTATTCACAGACATGAAAGAGGATTGAAAACTATAGCACTGCTTGGCCACCATCTTGACTCCATATACTGTCTCTACTATTTTCAAGTCAGCAGACTTTTAAGAAAGCTGGTGAGACTGTATCTTCCTTGCAAGCTAAAAGAACCACCTGAACTCGTGACTCTACAATAGATAAAATGGAAAGCCTTGTGGAAATGTGGTACATAAGTTTTGTATGCGGTACAATGATGCACCCTTTGTTTACATTCCACAGGTTGCTGGTTAGTGTTTTTACTATTTCACTTTCCCTCCCTTCATAAATGTAAGATCATCAACATTATAAAGTTACGTACATACATACATTAGTGTACATTATAATGACTTAAATTAAATTTAACTGCCTAAATGTTAAACTTCATAATTTTTACTTTCATTAAACCTTTCACTGTACTATGATGTACTCTCGCTTTGCTTACTCTCAGTGGAAGTTCGTCAGGGGTTATAATCGGTTCGCTTAACGAAGTTTCGCTTAACGGAGTGTTTTTAGGAACGTAACCCCTTCGTTAAGTGGGGGTTGCCTGTATTTGAAAGAAATTTCTAAGAAAAAAAAGTCATTCTCATACAAGAACGCATTCACCATATATCCGACCACTGAATACAAAACCATCAGAAGCAAGGAGTCTGCAAGACACTATTGTTTCACCACTCATTACAAATTTGCTGGAGCACTCACCACAAATTTAAAACTATGTAAATAAAAATACCATAGGTAAATACATATACACAGTGAAACAGTCCATCTCTTCTTGTTTTAGAGGCGGGCGACGGCATGTTTTGGATCTGTTGTTTACATTACGGAATCACTTGTCCAATCGCCGAAACCGATCACGTCAATGCTGCAGTTTGTATTTATTTTATTTTGCAGTCGTGCTTCATAGGCTTTATCAATGTGAATACAATTCACAAGTGGAGTTTTGACGATTCTTGCTTGAATGAGTAAGCCACTTGGATGTTCTATTAATAAAGGTATAAAGGCACCTGGCATGATGTGTGTGCATTCGTGTGCATGTATGTGTGTGTTGCAATGAGACGAGGGAGCGGCTCGTTTTCTCCACACGCTGAGTAGGTTGCAGGAAGGATTATGGTATTGTAAATACTTGTAACACCTAAGTACTGAGTTTACATAATATAAAAGGCTAAATTAAGTGGTACTTAAGCTAACATCATAATGTAATGACCCAACATACAAATCCAGGTCACTATTTGTCAAGTGTCCAAGCTCACATGAGGTTGGATGCTGCCTTACAATACAACATTCATCTTGGAAGATGCACTAGTATTTTTCAGGGTATTTTTTAGGAAAAAAAGTACGTCTTGTAAGCCATAAAATACGGCAATTTTCTCGCCTCTTGTGTCTGTGAATAATATCCAGCTTCACTTCGAGAGTAAGAGACTTCCTGGTCTTCTTAGCAACGCTAGGCAACATTGCAGGGCGTTTTGGTGGTAAGTAGAGTGAGGGAAGACAAGCTGGTGCTGAAGCTGGTATTGTTTTGAAAAGGGGAGTGAGTGGTGCGCGTGTTGTCCACGAGAGACGCTGGTGTATTCAAAAGCCTGTCGGCTGGATATCTGGTGCTTTCAAACTTGGAAAAAATTACATGGATAAAACTTCGTTTAAGCGAGTTTGGTGTTCGTTAAACGAGCAGATGGTATTAAAATTAAACCTTCATTGTAGCGAAATTTTGTTGTGTGAACCTTCGTTAAGCGGGGGTTGTCTGTATGTATGTATATATATATATATATATATATATATATATATATATATATATATATATATATATATATATAGAGTAATATCTCACTAAGTCAGACCCCAATACTCGGATTTTGTACATACCCGGACGAATTTGGCCAAAAATATTTTTTTTTTATATCTAAAATTCATAAAATAAAGAGGGAATTTATACGTAAATGTTAAGTAGAACATCTTGTTTTCACTTAAAACACATTAAAAAACCATAAAACAAGCTATAGAAAACATAAAACAGCCAAAATAATTTTTAAATGTTTTTTTTTATGGGGGGAACCGTAAAAAAAACTCACCACAACCCGCTCTCGAGTTCGGACTTTGGTTTGTTTACATCCAGTCATCCACTCGCCGCCATAACTCTCACTGGCTCCTGCAATCTCTACTGGAATATAGTGTCTGTGTGCCTCAACCATCATGCCTAAGCGTAAACTCCAACGGTTAACCATCAAGGAGAAGCTTGAAATAATTGAACAGCTTGAAAATGGAGTGAAACCTGCTGCAATTAGTCTTCAATATGGCATACCTAAGCAAACCATCAGTGACATAACAAAGAGCAAAGAAAAGCTACTGAAATTCGTCTCAGAAAGTTATGATAATAGGGAAAGCACCCAATATAAGAAAGCAGGGTTAGAAAGAAAACGAGTGCAGTATGGGAGATCGGAAAAACTTGAGGAAGCTGTAATGAAGTGGCATCGGCAACAGGTAGGCGTTGGGGTTGCTGTTCGAGGGATTGAGATTAAGAATGCTGCAAAAAGATTAAGTACACCCTCTACTGCAACTAATTGCAGTAGAGGGTGTAAATTGAATGACAGTGAAGTAAGGTAAAAAAAAAAAAATAAATAAATAAAAAAAAGAAAAGAAAAAAAAGAAAAAATAAATAAATAAAAAAGGGTCATTATCGCACATGGTTGGACAAATACCTTACTCGGACTGGTTTTCCCCATAAGGTCCAACTAATTGAGCTTGTATATATATATATATATATATATATATATATATATATATATATATATATATATATATATATATATATATATATATATATATATATATATATATATATATATATATATATATATATATATATATATATATATATATATATATATATATATATATATATATATATATATATATATATATATATATATATATATATATATATATATATATATATATATATATATATACACAGGCAACCCCATTTAATGAAGGGGTTACGTTCCTAAAAAACACTTCGTTAAGCGAAACCGTTAAGCGAACCAATTATAACAAGTTTAACCCCTGATTTGAACTTCTATTGAGAGTAAGCAAAGTGAGAGTGCATCATAGTACAGTAAAAGGTTTAATGAAAGTAAAAATTATGAAGTTAAACATTTAGGTAGTTTAATTTAAGTCATTATAATGTACACTAATGTATGTATGTATGTAACTTTATAATGTTGATGATCTTAACTTTATGAAGGGAGGAAGAGTGAAACGGGAAAGACACTAACCAGCAACCTGTGGAATATAAACAAAGTGCGCATCATTGTACTGCATACAAAACTTATGTACCACATTTCCACAAGGCTTTCCATTCTATCCATTGTAGAGTCACGAGTTCAGGTGGTTCTTTTAGCTTGCAAGGAAGACACGGTCTCACCAGCCTTCTTAATAGAGTCTGCTGACTTGAAAATAGAGACAGTATAATATGGAGTCAAGATAGTGGCCAGCACTGCTATAGTTTTCTGGCCTCTCTCGTGTCTGTGAATAATATCTAGGTTCATTTGGAGAGTAAGAGACTTCCTGGTTTTCTTACGAACACTAGGCCAATTGTAGGGCATTTTGGCGGTAAGTTGAGCTAGGGAAGACAAGCTGCTGCTGACGCTGCTATGTTTTGACTGGGGAGTGAATGTTGCGCGTGTTGTCCACGAGAGGCTTGATTTTGACCTTGATCTTTATTCTATAGGGGTCCCAGGATTTTTCCTGAGGCAGACCTTAGTACCAGCAGCTCCTGGTGTATTCAAAAGCCTGTCAGCTTGCGTGATATGGTGGGGCTTTCAAATTTGGAAAAAAAATTACCTAGATAAAACTTCGTTAAAGCGAGTTTGGTGTTCGTTAAACGAGCAGATGGTAGTAAAATGAAACCTTCGTTGTAGCTAAATTTTGTTGTGTGAACCTTCGTTAAATAGGGGTTGCCTGTATATATATATATATATATATATATATATATATATATATATATATATATATATATATATATATATATATATATATATTATCCTGTATCAGTCGCACAGCGACCTCGTCATCAGTACTTAAAGATACACTTACAAGTACACAATACATTATATACTAATTCTAAATATTTGGCCCATTAACAGGGCTAAGTCCTGCAGCGAAATCCTCTACAATCTGTGATCCCCATACATGAGGATCATGTCTTGTTTAACTATAGTAAATTTCTTATAAAAACTATCATGCAGCGCTATACATAATTATAAATCTAATAAATTTAAGTGCTTATCTAATCTGTTTTAAACATTGTCAAACTAGTGCTATTTACAACCCTCTCTGGCAATGCATTCCAGAAGTCTACCACCCTATGACTAAAGAAATATTTTCTTATATCTAACCTGCAGCCTTGCTTTCTAATCTTCCTGCCATGATTTCTAGTCCTACTTCCTCCTCTAAGGTAAAGAAAGATCTCACATCTATGTAGTTTGTATCTGAGAACATTTTAAATAACTCTATCATATCCTCTTATACATCTCCTCTCAAATGAAAACATGTTTAATTCCTTTAATCTATCTCTATACTCCAGGTGCTTTAATGCTGGTATCATCCTAGTTGCTCTTCTCTGAACTGCTTCTAACATGTTGATATCCTGCCTATAATGGGGTGACCAGGCCTGTATGCAATACTCTAAATGGGGCCTAACATAGGAATTATATAAGCTACGCACCACTTCCTTACTTTTATAACTAACATTTCTATTTATAAAACCCAGGATCCTATTTGCCCTATTTCTTGCTTCTAAACATTGCTTTGAAAATTTCATAGTCCTGTCTATCACTACTCCTAAATCCTTTCCTTCCTCTACTGCCTCTAGCCAACATCCCTCCATCTCATAGCTAAAGTTTGTGTTGTCTTTACCTAAATGCATAACCTGACACTTTTAGAATTAAACTCCATCTGCCACCTGTCTGCCCATGCTATCAGCCTGTCCAGGTCTCGTTGTATTCTGTAATTGTCCTTTTCACCCTGTACTGCACATGCTATCTTAGTATCATCTGCAAACTTTGATACTTTGCTACTAATTCCTATATCTAAATCGTTAATGTACACCAAGAAAAGAAGAGGTCCTAGCACTGATCCTTGGGGTACCCCACTAACCACTTCCTTCCACTCAGACATTGCCCCATTTAATACTACTCTCTGTTTCCTATCAGAAAGCCATTCACTAATCCAATCAACTAACCTACCCCCTATCCCATGTAGTCTCAATTTGTACACTAGCCTCCTATGCGGTACCTTATCAAACGCCTTGCTAAAATCTAGATATATAACATCTATGCTATTTCCATCATCTAACTCCTTGGTAATATATTCTAAGATATCGAGCAAATTTGTAAGACAGGACCTCCCTGATCTAAAGCCATGTTGGGTATCTCTAATTAATCTATTCTCATTTAAATGCTCCCAAATACTACCCTTAATGATTTTCTCTAGTATCTTACATACTATACTAGTTAAACTGATCGGTCTATAATTATTTGCATCATCCTTCCTACCTTTTTTAAATATTGGAGTAACATTAGCTAACTTCCAGTCCTGAGGTATCTCAGCAAACCTAAGTGATCTTTCAAAGATTAACTTAAGTGCTTCAGAAATACTGTCTACACCCTCCCTAAGTACTCTGGCATGTAGCTCATCAGGACCACTAGCTTTCCTATCGTCTAGTTCAAGAATAAATTTCCTAATAATTCCCGGTTTTATATCAATATTTTCTAAAGCTCTTAAACTACTCGTCGCACTGTTTGTAACAGGATTTCCTATTCTTTCCTAGTAAATACTGAAGAAAATTGTTCATTCAATAATTCTACTATGTCTTCATTTTGATCCACTACTACACCATCTTTTCTGAGTGGTCCAATCCTATCCTTATTTCTTTTATCACTGACCTTGTAATAACTATATAATTTTTGGGATCTTTACTCCCAGCTCTAGCTAGTTTTATCTCTGCCTGCCTTTTACTTTTTTTATAACCTTACTCAAATCATCTCTGACCTGTCTGTACCTAATCAAATCTACATCTTCCCACTTTTCTGCAACTCTCTATATGCCCTCTTCTTCTCTCTGATCTGTCTACCTATCTCGTGAGTCCACCATAATGGCTTCCTGTTTCTCTGCCTTATATCTTTGTAAGGGATACACTGCATCACTATACCCTTTACTACAACCTTAAAAATATCCCACATCTCCTGTGCAGTTTTATTTCCAAAACTATCTTCCCAGTTTACCTCTCCTAATAACTGATGTAACCTACCATAATTGCCTTTCTGATAGTTTGGGACTCTAGTCTTATTCACTATATTATCCCTACTGGAATTAATGATAAATCTAATTATATGATGGTCACTGTCACTGTTTGCTAAACTGGAATTAATGATAAATCTAATTATATGATGGTCACTGTTTGCTAAAGTCTCTCCTACCTCAACTTCCTTTAAACAATGCTCAATATTTGTTAGTACTATGTCTAAAACCTTCCTCCCCCTAGTAGGTTTATCTACCATCTGCACTAAATAGTTATCCTGAAAACTTTCCATAAACTTATTTTCACTAGCATCTCCTACCATCCTCTCCCAGTTTACTGACTTAAGATTAAAATCCCTAAGATAATTGTCTGACTAGTACACCCCTATTTATCTCATCTACCATAAGGTTGTCTACATCTGCTGACTGGTTAGGTGGTCTATAGAAAGCTCCTACTCTAATAACCTTACTTTTGTTTACTCTAACATCCAGCCATAAGGACTCTACTCTGTTATCTACCTTAATACCATTAACCTGACTGGAAATGAGGGATTTTTTTACATAAATAACTACTACTCCACCTATCCTACCAATTCTCTGGTGTAAATACATAATGTATCCATCTACTTCATATTCTTTCCTATTTTCCCTAAACTTTTCCTCATTTACCCATGCCTCTGTGACACACACAACATCTAAGTCCTCCTCAACTATATAACTCGTCCTTCTTGTTCCTAAGACTCCTGGCATTTACATAAAAACATTTAAGTCCTGCTACCTTCCTAGATGCTGTCTCCTTATTTGGAATCCTAATCTTATTCTCTCCTATTTGCACCTGGAAATCTTTCCTAATCTTTTCACTATCTCTGTTTATCCTATCTAATTTATGTCTAACATCTTTCTTCTGGAATGCATTTGCTACCTCACCCCCTACACTCCATCCCAACTCCCCCCTCCAGACATCCACTCAGCACATCCACACCCTTCCTACTCAGATGCACACCATCCCTAGCATACAAATCCTTCGCCCATAGAACCTATCCCATACATCCACAAAGCTGACACCCACATCCTTACACATCCCTTTTACCCGATCATTCACACCAATGGCCCTAGACAACCATTCCTGCTAACATACACACGATGCAAGATTCCTGAGACTACACACCTCCTACCACTCTCCCTTATCTTGCCTAACATTTCCCGAAATCTTGCCACTAACTCCTCCGACCCGCCTGCTCTGACATCGTTCCCACCTACGTGCAAAACTACTACACCTCCTCTCCATCCCCCCACTCTCTTCTGCACCTCCTCACTCACTGCCTTCACACCTGCACCAGGCATACACACATTCATCCTCCTATCCCTGTCTTTCCCACAGAAAGTGCTATCTAAGTACCTAACCTGAAAGTCATCCACCACACACACCTGAGGTGTGCTAAGCACAACCCTCCTCCTCCTCTCCTCTACCCCCTTCTCTCTCCTTTCACTCACCACAACCACTTCATTCACTCCACTCTCACTCTCACTCTCCCCCTCCCCCTCCAACAAACCAAACCTATTTTCACACTCAACAGGTTTAGTCCTATCCTCCCTAACTGCCTCCGCTTTCCTTCCCCTCGCAACCTGCCATCTCTGTCCATCCTGACTACTATCTTTCCCAGTCTGGCTTGCCTGCTCCCTCTTCCCCACTCTGCTCTTCCCGACAGAGGGTCAAGCCACCCTGTTGCCCTCAAAAGGTCCAACCTTCGGCCTAACACTGATCTCCTGCCTAATTTTTTTCCACTGCCTCCCCAAGCCTCTTAACCTCCTCCTTCAACTCAAAGATGAGAACTTCGTTCACACTTTTCCCCTCACTTAGCTTTCTCATTTCCTCTCGCAATTCTCGGTGCTCAAGAGAAAGAACTAAATTCTCTCTCTTGAGCCTACACACTATACATTCACAAAAGTCCACGACCTTCCTGTCATGCCCACACATCTCACACACACAAACTCGCCCAATCCCACCTCAACACTCTCTTTCCCGCATTCAATCACACTCTGATATACCTCAGTAGCTACCGCCATACTAATTTACAATCTGTTAACTCCCAAACAAATAAAAATACTTGGTGATGGCGGGGTGGGGGAACCGCGGTGGTGGGGGGCCTAAGTGAGGTCAACTAATCTTCTTTCAAGGTCAACTTGATGGTTACAAGCCTAGTCTCCTCGCTCTACCAAAATACTTTTAACTCACAAACACTGATTCTAACCACTATTTCACTCTAATCTAACACTTGCAGTACACACTTTCACTTCACTAACACTCAAAAGCACCACACACAGACACCAAGCACAAACACCACTCGCTAACTATAAAACCAACAGCCAAAAACGGAGCGCAAACACAACACGTCCACTCGTCACCGCAGCTACCTCTCTCCTCCACACACACACACGATAAATTTATGGATTTATATAACTCTGCTGTGAAGAGGTTTGTCCCTTATCACAGAAAGAGAACTTTAAATAATAAACAGTGGTTTAATAGAAATTGTGAAGAAGCAAAAAAGAACAAAGAAAAGGCATGGAAGAAACTTAAGAAAAACAGTGATATATTATCAAGAGAAGTTTACAAAACAGCAAAGAATAGATATGTTGAAGTAAGGAGAACAGCACAAAAGGAATATGAACAGAGGGTGGTGGAAAACTGTGATAGTGACCCTAAAATGTTTTACAAATTCATAAATGGAAAACTAAATAAAAGGGAGACAATAGAAAAGGTAAAAAATGGGGAAGAAGTGTATGAGGATTCTAAAGATATAGCTGAAATTTTGAACGACAACTTTTGCAAAGTGTTTACAAAGGAGGAGTATTTTATAGGAGAAGGGCCAACGGAAATAAAGCAAATGCAGGAAATCATGGTTACGAAAGAAGATGTAAGGAAAATTATAAGCAATTTGGATATTAATAAATCAATTGGGCCTGATGGCATATCTGGAAGGTTGCTAAAAGAATATAAGGATCAATTGTTGAACCCTGTATTTGATATTGTGGAAACCTCCATACGAACAGGAATAGTCCCGAAAGAGTGAAAAAGAGCTGACATTGTGCCTATATATAAATATGGTAGTAGAATGGAACTGTTAAATTACAGACCAGTATCGTTGACTAGTATATTGTGCAAGGTATGTGAAGAAGTAATTAAAGCTAAGTGGAGTGAGTATCTAGAAAGTGAAAACATTCTGAGTGAAAGGCAGTTTGGTTTCAGAAAAGGAAGATCGTGCGTATCCAATTTATTATGTTTTTATTCAAGAGTGACTGACATACTACAACATAGAGAGGGATGGGTGGATGCTTTTTACCTGGACTTGAGAAAAGCCTTTGATAAAGTGCCACACAATAGACTGATGTGGAAACTAAAGAAAATTGGAGGAGTAAGTGATAAACTAGCAAAATGGATGGAAAATTACTTAGTGGGAAGAGAAATGCGAACAGTGGTGAAGGGAAGGAAGTCCGAGTGGAAGAAGGTAACCAGAGGAGTTCCACAAGGGTCAGTGCTTGGTCCCATCATGTTTTTGATTTATGTTAATGATATGCCAGTAGGAATTGACAGTTACATGAATATGTTTGCGGACGATACCAAAATTATGCGGAGAGTAAAATATGTGGAAGATTGTAACAAGCTACAGGAAGATCTTGACAAAATATATGAGTGGAGTAAAGAGTGGCAGATGGAATTCAATATAAACAAGAGCCATGTTATGAAAATGGGAAGTAGATACAGACCAAACAGGGATTACAGGCTGGGTGATGAGAAAATTGAAGAGACCAATGAGGAGAAAGACTTAGGAGTAACCGTGCAAAACACTCTGTCACCGGAGAAACACATTAACAAGATATTTGGGAAAACATATAACATGCTCCAAAATATATATTACTACCTAGATGAAAGAATGATGAAGAAGATATTATGCATCTTAATAAGACCCCAGTTAGAATAGAATATGCAGCTTGTCTGGTCAAATGAAGAAAATGTGAAGAAGGTAGAAAGGGTACAGAGGCTGGCAACAAGGATGGTACCAGGACTCAGGGAGTTAGACTATGAGGAAAGACTGAGGAAGCTGGGGCTGACCACACTAGAAGAGAGAAGAATAAAAGGAAACATGATAACTATGTATAAATTGGTGAACAAGATTGACATACTGGACAGAGAATTGATAAAGGTGACCGCAAGTAATCTCCTCCGAGGACATGGAAAAAAACTAATAAAGGACATGTCTAAATGACGTGAGAAAGTACAGTTTCCCGCATCATAGTATTGATAAGTGGAATAAACTGAGCAGTGATGTCGTTGATGCGGTGTGTGTCAATCAGATGAAAGAGAGATATGACAGGAGTGGACAAGGAGACAGGACACAGAGAGCTTAGCTCGGGCCCTGTAATACACAAATAGGTAAATAGGTAAATACACACCGTCGCAATCGCTGAGTGAGGACGGCTCGTCTCCAGCTGTGGACGGGAAGAGGAGAAACTACCTATGGTGTTACAAGGCCCGGGTATCTCTGTGTCAATGTCCTATTATTGTCTTACTGCTGCATAGTGTAGAAAGTGGGCCATTTTCAAGCGGGATATGGAGAGTGGTCCCTGAGCGGAGAGTGTGGGCGGTGATTGTTTTGGCCGTAATCAGCTGACGATAACAATCATGGCGTCCACGCCTCGACAAGCCCGGGACTTTGAAGGGTTTGTAACTACTCCAAGAGGACTGGAGAAATTAGATATGGATGCAAGAATTCAGGCATTAGAAAGTAAGTTCCTAAACATTTTATCCATAGAAGAAAAACTGGATAGAGTCATAGCGGAGAACGATTCCTTAAAAAAAGAGATCTATTTGTTAACGATAGAGAACAAAGAGCTATTGAGGGAAAAAGTAGAAATGGAGAAAGAAAACCAACAACTAAGGAAACAATGTGAGAGATGAAGGCTAAACTCCTAGAAATGGAGAAGAAAATATCCGAAGGGGACTTGAGGAAGGAGGAATGCCTTAACCTAATTGATGCCAGGATGAAAAAAGTGAACCATGTACATCAGGAGGTACTAAGGTCCTTTAGGGAGATAGTGAAAAAGCAGGAAGAGGAAAATAAAGTGATTACGCAGAGTGAAATGGTAAAGGTACTAAAGGAAAATGAGTATGTGGTGAGAGATATTGCTGAAAAGAAAAAATGCGTGATCATAACAGGATTGAGGGAAGAAACAAACAGGAACTGGCAGGATAAGAGGGATAAGGAAAAGGACAGGATTAAGTCTTTACTGAATAAGATCTCAGTAGAGGATGAGGGCCTATATGCTGAGGTAGAAGAAAGTGTGAGATTAGGAGCATTTGAGGAAGGCAAGAATAGACCATTAAAATTGAAATTAAAGTCTTAGGTGAAAGCTGATGCCTTGCTGAGGAGGGCTTGGAAACTTAAGGACTCGAAGGAAACCAAAACAATTTACATAAGAAGAAATATGTCACAGGATGAACGAATGAAAATGAAAGAGCTTGTAACTGAAGTGAGAGAATGACGAAAGAACAGAGGAGGAAAAGACCAAGTTTTTTTTGGAGGATGAGAGATGGGAGGCTAATAAAGTGGTAGATAAAACAGATGGAATAGACATTACATGGAAGAAAGAGACTAGGAATGGAATACAAGTGACTTACATGAATATAGATGGATTTCTGTCTAAGAGGCTAGAATGTATGGATTACCTAAGAAATAATGAACCGGACATAATGTGTGTGGTGGAAACAAAGCTAAGGCCCGAAATAAAGCTAGATTGGTTTGTTGTAAAACACTACAAAGTATGGAGAAATAATAGGAAAAATAAAGGAGGTGGTGGTATAATGGTTCTTACTAAGGAAGATCTGATAGTGAAGGAGATGAACTATAGTAAGAGAAATGAGGAAGTGATAAGTATGCTTATAACAGATGGTAAGAGGGACATTAATATTATAACAGTATACATACCACCCAGAACCAGTGCTTGGGAATATGAACAGTATCAAATGGTGATGAGAAATACTCTAGACAGAATGAAGCAAGAACTCATCAGAAAGGATAGAGTGATGATAGTCGGGGACTTTAATTGTAAAGAAATAGTGTGGGAGGACTACGAAGTGGTGAACGGTGGTGAGTGGGCAGAGGAATTCTTAAATGTAGCAACAAATAACTTGATGAGACAGTGGGTGAGATCACCAACAAGGTGCAGGGGACAAGATGTTGCAGCAAGGTTGGATTTGGTATTTACCACGGGCATCTCTCTAAAAGAGGAAATTGAACATGAATGTCCCTTGGGGAAAAGCGATCATGATGTGCTAAGCTTTGAGCTGGATACAGAATTAAGCACGAATAAGATTGTGGAACGCAGGGGAGGAAAAATTAAATTATATTAGGGCAAATTATACCCATATAAGGGAGTTCTTTCATGAAATTGACTGGTCCGTGGTATACCAGGAAAGGGATATGCAATTGAAATATGATAAATTTATGGATCTATATAACTCTGCTGTGGAAAAGTTTGTGCCATATCATAGAAAGAGGACTTCAAATAATAAACAATGGTTTAATAGAAATTGTGAAGAAGCAAAAAAGAACAAAGAAAAGGCATGGAAGAAACTTAAGAAAAACAGTGATGAATTATCAAGAGAAGTTTACAAAACAGCAAGGAATAGATATGTTGAAGTAAGGAAAACAGCACAAAAGGAATATGAACAGAGGATGGTGAAAAACTGTGATAGTGATCCTAAAATGTTTTACAAATTCATAAATGGAAAACTAAATATAAGGGAGGCAATAGAAAAGGTAAAAAATGGGGAAGAAGTATATGAGGATGCTAGAGATATAGCTGAAATTTTGAACGACAACTTTTGCAAAGTGCTTATAAAGGAGGAGCATTTTATAGGAGAAGGGCCTTTGGAAATAAAGCAAATGCAAGACATCATGGTTACTAAGGAAGATGTAAGGAAAATTATAAGCAATTTGGATATTAATAAATCAATGAGGCCTGATGGCATATCTGGGAGGTTGCTAAAAGAATGTAGGGTTCAATTGTTGAACCCTGTATTTGATATTGTGGAAACCTCCATATGAACAGGAATAGTCCCGAAAGAGTGGAAAAGAGCTGACATTGTGCCTATATATAAGAATGGTAGTAGAATGGAACTGCTAAATTATAGACCAGTATCGTTGACTAGTATATTGTGCGAGGTATGTGAAGAAGTAATTAAAGCTAAGTGGAGTGAGTATCTAGAAAGTGAAAACATTCTGAGTGAAAGACAGGTTGGTTTCAGAAAAGGAAGATCATGCATATCCAATTTATAATGTTTTTATTCAAGAGTGATTGACATACTACAACATAGAGTGAGATGGGTGGATGCTATCTACCTGGACTTGAGAAAGGCCTTTGATAAAGTACCACACAATAGACTGATGTGGAAAGTAAAGAAGATTGGAGGAGTAAATGATAAACTAGCAAAATGGATGGAAAATTACTTAGTGGGAAGAGAAATGAGAACAGTGGTGAGAGGAAGGAAGTCCGAGTGGAAGAAGGTAACCAGTGGAGTTCCACAAGGGTCAGTGCTTGGTCCCATCATGTTTTTGATTTATGTTAATGATATGCCAGTAGGAATTGACAGTTACATGAACATGTTTGCGGACGATACTAAAATTATGAGGAGAGTAAAGAATGTGGAAGATTGTAACAAGTTACAGGAAGATCTTGATAAAATATATGAGTGGAGTAAAGAGTGGCAGATGGAATTTAATATAGACAAGAGCCATGTTATGAAAATGGGAAGAAGTAGATACAGACCAAACAGGGATTACAGGCTGGGTGATGAGAAAATTAAAGAGACCAATGAGGAGAAAGACTTAGGAGTAACGTGCAAAACACTTTGTCACCGGAGAAACACATTAACAAGATATTTTGGAAAAACATATAACATGCTCCAAAATATTGGCCTTGCATTCCACTATCTAGATGAAGGAATGGTGAAGAAGATATTATGTACCTTAATAAGACCCCAGTTAGAATATGTAGCTTGTGTCTGGTCACCGCATATGAAGAAAAATGTGAAGAAGGTGGAAAGGGTACAGAGGCTGGCAACAAGGATAGTACCAGGACTCAGGGAGTTAGACTATGAGGAAAGACTGAGGAAACTGGGCCTGACCACATAAGAAGAGAGAAGAACAAGAGGAGACATGATAACTATGTATAAATTGGTGAACAAGATTAACATATTGGACAGAGAGTTGATAAAGATGACCACAAGTAATCATCTCCAGGGACATGAAAAAAAATTAATAAAAGACATCTGTCTAAATGACGTGAGAAAATACAGTTTCCCGCATCGTAGTATTGATAAGTGGAATAAACTGAGCAGTGATGTCGTTGACGAGGTGTGTGTCAATCAGATGAAAGAGAGATATGACAGGAGTGGACAAGGAGACAGGACACAGAGCTTAGCTCGGGCCCTGTAATACACAAATAGATAAATACAAATAGGTAAATACACACACACACACACACACACACACATATAATTTGCTAAGGAATATTGGAGTAGCATTTCACTACATGGAGAAAGAAATGATGAAGAAATTGATAAGTACTATAATAAGACCCAGATTGGAATATGCAGGAGTAGTGTGGACCCCTTATAAAAAGAAACACATAAGGAAGTTGGAGAGACTACAAAAAATGGCTACAAAAATGGTTTCAGAATTTGAAGGGATGACATATGAGGAGACAAAAGGCTATGGATCTACCAACCCTGGAACAAAGAAGGGAGAGATAAGATCTGATACAAGTTTATAAATTGATCAACGGAATGGATGAAGTGGATAATGAGAAACTGATCCTGAGAGAAGAATATGACATTCGAAGCACAAGATCAAGTAGTAAAAAGCTGAGAAAAGGAAGATGTCCGTGAGATATTAAAAAATATAGTTTCCCGCAAAGATGTATTGAGACGTGGAACAGTTTAAATGAAGAAGTAGTGTCTGCAATGAGTGTGCATACTTTTAAAGTAAGATTGGATAAGTAGACATGGAGACGGGGCCACACAAGCATAAAGCCCAGGCCCTGTAAAACTACAACTAAGTAAATACAACTAGGTAAATACACACACACACACACACACGATGAAATGAAATCAGTAAAAGACCTTTTAAACCATCTAAATGACGAGGATAGACAGAACGTAGAAGAGGAAGTAGAAGAAATCCATAGAATGGGACTATATCAAGAAGGATCAGTGAGACCAATTAAGATACTACTAAAATTGCAAGCAGCAACAGAAGAAATACTAGATAGAAAACCAAAACTCAGAGAAACAAGGTTGCAAAGATATATACATATATATATATATATATATATATATATATATATATATATATATATATATATATATATATACATAGAGAAAAATAGAAACAAGGAGGAAAGGAAGAGACACAACATACTGGTGGCAGAAGCAAGTGAAAAAAAATCATGAAAAGTCAGAGCAGGAAAAGAAGACAATTTTTTGGAGAATTATAGGAGACAAGATAAGGAAATGGTACATAAAAGAAAAGGAAGAGAAAAAATGGAGCAAGTTTAATTAAAAATTATAAGAACAAGAGATTAAAAATTATGTATACGAACATAGATGGGGTTTCATCAAGTAAATTAGAATTAAGAGATTACATAAAGAAAGAAGAACCAGATATTGTATGCCTGGTGGAAACAAAATTAAATGAGGCAATAAAAATAGACATAGATAAAAGGTATAATATATGGAGGAGAGACAGAGTTGGTAAAGGAGGAGGAGGAGGAGTCATGATGATGTTAAGGAAGGAGATAGTGGTAAATCAAGTGGAGTTTGGGGAAGGAAAATCAGAAATACTGTATATTAAGATACATATTAATAAAAAGGAGTTAGCAATCATTGGAACATATGTGCCACCAAAAACAAATTCATGGACCAATCAAGAATATAAAGACATGATAAATGACACAATAAGGAGTCTTATGAGAATCATTAAAGAAAGGAGAAAAGTGATATTAGTAGGAGATTTCAACTGTAAGGAAGTGGACTGGGAAAATTATGAAAGTGGTATGGAGGAAGAAGCCTGGGGAGAAAGATTCTTGAACCTAATGATGGACAATATGAAGGACCAAAGAGTAAAGGAAAACACAAGATTCAGAGGAAACGATGAGCCGGCAAGATTGGACCTGGTTTTTACAACGGGTATACAAATGAACAATGATATTAGATAAAAGTGCCCATTGGGAAAGAGTGACCATGTAATATTAGAAATGGATATAGAAGAGGGAAAGGAAGATAGAAACAAATCATACATAGGAGACCGATTAAACTACAGAGAGGCTGATTTTGAAAACCTCAAGAACTATTTTAAAAACATTAACTGGGAGGAGATGGAAAACTCAGAGAGGGTGCAAAAGAAGTATAACTTATTTTTTGGAAATATACAAAACAGGAGTCAGGGAATATGTACCGAAATGTAGATCTAAAGAAGAAGGAAAGAAAGTTTGGTTTAACGAAAGGTGTGCTAAGGCAAAGGAGAAAAAGAGATGGAGCATGGAAAAGGTAGAGGAGAAATAGAAATCCAGAAAATAAGGAAAACTTCAAAGCAGAGAGAAATGAAAGGAGCAACCGAAATTGTTCTACAGATTCATAAATGGAAAAATAAGGCAAAAAGAAACAATAGAAAGGTTTAAAAAGAGAGAACAGGATGGTGGAAGACCCAAAAAGTTTGGCAGAACTGGTAAATAGTAAATTTCAGGAGGTTTTTACTAAGGAATCCAAATTTGAAAGACTACAGGCTAATAAAAAAACTGTCTATATGAAAGAGATTAAAGTAACCAAGCTTGAAATAAAAGAGTTGATGATGGAATTAGATAAAGAGAAGGCAATGGGACCGGATGAAGTCTCAGGCAGAATATCAAAAGAATGTAAGGAAGAACTAGCAAGTCCTATATACAACATCATAAAATGCTCAATAGAAAATGGAACAGTACCAGTGGAATGGAAAAGAGCTGAGGTGGTTCCCATATATAAAAGCGGAAGAAAGGAAGTACCTTTAAATTACAGACCAGTATCACTAACTAGTGTAATATGCAAGATGTGTGAAAGAGTAATAAAGAAACAATGGATCGAGTTTCTTGAAGACAACAAATTATTATCAAATAGCCAATTTGGTTTTAAAAAAGGTCGGTCATGTGTAACAAATTTACTGAGTTTCTACTCTAGAAAAGTTGATAAAGTACAAGAGAGAGAGGGATGGATTGACTGTATTTATTTAGATTTAAAAAGGCGTTTGATAAAGTGCCACATGAAAGATTACTATGGAAGTTAGAGGAGAAGGATAGCTTAAAAGGAAGCACATTGAGATGGATGAAAAATTACTTGACGGGGAGAGAAATATGGACGACAGTTAAAGATATGAAGTCCAAGTGGAGAGCAGTAGACAGCAGAGTGCCACAGGGGTCAGTATTGGAGCCAATACTTTTTCTCGTATATATAAACGACATGCCAGAGGGAGTGAACAGCTACATATATCTGTTTGCAGATGATGCGAAACTGTGCAGAGTCATTAAACAAAAAGAGGATTGTGAAATACTACAGGAAGACAAACAAGATCTGGAAATGGACTAAAAAATGGGAGATGGAATTCAATGTGGACAAAAGCCATGTCATGGAAATGAGAAAAAGTGAAAGACGACCAGTGGGAATCTATAAGATGGGAGATGGAGTAGAACTAGAAAAAGTAAAAAAGGAAAAGGACTTGGGAGTGACAATGGAAGAAAACAATCAATCGGTAAGCCATATCGATAGAATTTTCAGAGACATATAATTTGCTAAGGAATATTGGAGTAACATTTCACTATATGGACAAAGAAATGATGAAGAAATCAATAAGTACTAAAATAAGACCTAGATTGGAATATGTAGGAGTTGTGTGGACACCCCATAAAAAGAAACACATAAGGAAATTGGAGAGACTACAAAAAATGGCTACAAGAATAGTTCCAGAATTTAAAGGGATGACATATGAGGAGAGAATAAAAGGTATGGATCTACCAACCCTGGAACAGAGAAGAGAGAGAGGGGATCTGATACAAGTTTATAAATTGATTGACGGAATGGATCAAGTGGATAATGAGAAACTAATCCTGAGAGAAGAATATGACATTAGAAGCACAAGATCGCATAGTAAGAAACTGAGGAAAGGAAGATGTTTGAGGGATGTTAAAAAATTTAGTTTCCTGCAAAGATGTGTTGAGACTTGGAACAGTTTGAGTGAGGAAGTGGTGTCAGCAAAGAGTGTGCATAGTTTTAAAGAAAAATTGGATAAGTGTAGATATGGAGACGGGACCACATGAGCATAAAGCCCAGGCCCTGTAAAACTGCAACTAGATAAATACAACTAGGTAAATACACACAAACACACACATACAGTAGAACCTTGGTTGACAAACTTGTTTAGTTCTTGAAGGCTGTTCACCAACCAAAATGTTTGTGAACCAAAACCATTTTCCCTATAGGAATCAATGTAAAATACATTAATCCATTCCTGGACCTGAGGATAGCATTTGAGAGAGCAACTCAGCACGTACCCTGTAGTACATATCCTGTATCAAACACTTATGTGTGCCTCTCAGCTGGAATAAACAAAGGATCCTTGTTGCTATAGTAACATCGTCTAACTCACAGCATGTGGTGGTGGCCCACTCACATGTTTATCATTATTACTATTATTATTATCGTTATCATTATTATTACTACTATTATTATTATCATTATTACTATTACTATTATTATCATTATTAGTACTGTTATTGCTATTATTACTATTCTGTCGTTCTATATTTATATATACTGTCGACTCTATTAACATGAGGGTTACATTCCTGGAGATGTCTCGTTATCCAAACCTAATTTTCCTTTAATGGGGGGGGGGGGTACATTCCTGGCCACTGGGAAAGTCTGCCTATTTTAGGGATTTTGTTACTCAAACCTTAAAAATACTATCAATGCATCACTAGGTAGGTCATGGAAACAATAAAAACACACACTCTCATCTGCACATCTTTCTTGTTCAGGAAATTAGAAAGTTATTAATTCAACGTGATTTTTCACAGGAGTTTATATGCCAGGAATATTATTCCATTTACATTTTTTATTAATGTGTTTGACAGAATAAACCATGAGTATAACTTGGTTGTTGTTAGTATGTAGCAATGTTTGTTTACTATCACGTCAGCTGATTGAGCCACACATTCCAGGCCCCGCTGCATCACCATTCCATCACAGGCAACATAGAAAATTTTACAAAGAGAACAGTACAAATGGCCAGATAGTAGCCTTTACATGGGAGAATTGCCACCTCCTTCAACTGTGCAAGCTATGGGAAGAGGACAGTCCACCAGCTATCTACATAAATGGATTTATACTTATCAAGCAATAAAGACATAAAACTGATCATAAGCTAAGTAGAATTCTGATAGAAAACTTGGAAGATGGAGATGTGGTGATTGAAGCTTGGCTGTAGCAATGTTGTTATTATCGACGCACTACCAACAATTTTTGTGGATTCAACCCCTGGGTTTCGTTCCAATCACTATTTTTGTAAAATAGACTATTTGAACAATAAACGATACATTTTAATGTAAAACAGTTCACACACACAAAAAAAAAAAAAAAATATTAATAGGTATTTATGCAAAATTTATGCAAAGGTAATGAAAAAGACATGGGTCTTGGTTCACCTTTGCAGCGAAGGTAAATCCTGACTGATCGTTGCCTTCCCAAGCTGCGGAAGCAATTATCTCACTCATTAACTACTTAGATTTCAACATAGTACGACAAATAAAGCACTATTAACCACCCAATTCATATAAATCCAGAAGCCTATCACAGAACAGGACAGCACAGAGAAACTCACTCCACTACTGCCAGAGGCAGACTGAGAGTTGACTTTATGTTTGGTCTTGAGCAGGAAAGATTCCATGACGTCATAGAATGGTCACAAATTTTTATGTAATTTTACTTCACCCTCATACATACCATTCTTTTTTCACCATAAATATGTGACCACGTACCCAAATGGTCACATATTTTTGTCTAGTATTATACATATGTATGTGTGTGTGTGTGTGTGTGTGTGTGTGTGTGTGTGTGTGTGTGTGTGTGTGTATATATATATATATATATATATATATATATATATATATATATATATATATATATATATATATATATATATATATATATACAGGCAACCCACGCTTAACAAACAGGTTACATTCCTAAAAACACGTTCGTTAAGTACATTTTCGTTAAGCGAACCAATTATAACAAGTTTGACCCCTGACTTGAACTTCCATTGAGAGTAAACAAAGCGAGTGCATCATAGTACAGTAAAAGGTTTAATGGAAGTAAAAATTAACTATGAAGTTAAACATTTAAGCAGTTTAATTTAAGAAAAAGTCATTATAATGTACACTAATGTATGTATGTAAGTAACTTTATAATGTTGATGATCTTAAATTTATGAAGGGAGAGTGAGTGGAATGGGAAATATGCTAGCTGGCAATCTGTGGAATGTAAACAAAGGACGCATCATTGTACCGCATACAAAACTTATGTACAACATTTCCACAAGGCTTTCCATTTTATCCATTGCAGTCATGAGTTCAGGTGGTTCTTTTAGCTTGCAAGGAAAAAACAATCTCACCAGCCTTCTTAACCCCTTCAATACGGTGACGCCTATGTGGACGTCATGAAGCCCCAGTAGCAAATACGGTGATGCCTACGTAGGCGTCATATTTCTTTTCTGAGCTTTCTTCAGTTCAGTTGTCCCGTATAGTGTGTTGGATACCAACTACACACACTGTATGCTGTCCTTGAAATCCTAGTGCTCCTCCCACCATCCTTGTCTCCACCAATCACTAAAGATAAGCTACATGCATCCCGCCTTGTGTCTAAAATTACCCAATGGCATAGACTGTTCCCATCTCTCTCTCTCTCTCTCTCTCTCTCTCTCTCTCTCTCTCTCTCTCTCTCTCTCTCTCTCCTCCCTCTCCCATCTCCTTTCCTCCTCCCCATCTCCCTTTCCTCCTCCCATCTTCCTTCCTCCTCCCCTCTCCCTCTCGAAAGATAAGTTACATGCATCCCGCCTTGTAACATTGTGACACACACACACACACACACACACACACACACACACACACACACACACAAATACAAAAACAACATTTTCTAATCTCTCTCTCTCTCTCTCTCTCTCTCTCTCTCTCTCTCTCTCTCCTTTGTTTCCTCTCCTTCCCTCCTCCCCTCTTCCTCTCGAAAGATAAGCTACATGCGTCCCGCTTGTGTCTAAAATATTAGCAAATGTCACACTCTCTCTCTCTCTCTCTCTTTTTCTCCAAAGAGAGAAGCGTCCACTTTCCTCTTAAAAGGCGGTATAGTGACTAAAATATAGCAGCATAATACACAAAGACGACAAGTATGACAAGCTTGCACGAGTTTCCCGCGCTCGGGCGCACGGCACTACCACCACTACCAATGCTATTAGTTTTCTGGCCTCTCTCGTGTCTGTGAATAATATCCAGCTTCACTTCGAGAGTAAGAGACTTTCTGGTCTTCTTACCAATGCTAGACGAAATTGCAGGGCTGGTTGCAGAGCGTTTTGGTGGCTGGTTGAGCAAAAGACGCGCTAGTGCTGGACACTGTTATTGTTTTGAGCTGAGAGTGGGGAAGGCTAGGGGAGTGAGTGGTGCGCGTTTTGTCCACTAGAGGCACTGGTGTATTCAAAAGCCTGTCGGCTTGCGTGATACGGTGGAGTTTTCAAACTTGGAAAAAATTACCAGGATAAAATTTTGTTCAAGTGAGTTTAGTGTTCATAATACAAGCAGATGGTAGTAAAAGGAAACGTTCGTTGTGTGAGCCTTCATTAACCCTTATGTTCCGGTGATTAAACTATTTTCCAATATCCCATGACGGGTAAAAATGGTAAACCTAGAAATTGTCAGAAGACTGTTTGAATACTAATAATTATTTTCTCTTTGTTATTCTGAATACAATGATGTACTTTCTAGCTCGATGTGACCTCTGAAAGTTTAGTTATTGCCTTATCAAGGATTACTTCTCCGCCCGCTGTGTGATCCGTCAAGCAGAAACAGCTCGGTGAGCAATGACAGCACACACAAACACACTCTCTCTCCTCTCTCATCTTGGAAGAGAAATTGTACACTTCAATGACAGAGAGAGAGAGAGAGAGAGAGAGAGAGAGAGAGAGAGAGAGAGAGAGAGAGAGAGAGAGAGAGAGAGAATTCTTTCACCCCTTTTCATATCAAGTTTCAAGCAAATAACATGTAGGTCTCTCTCTCTCTCTCTCTCTCTCTCTCTCTCTCAAACACACACACACACACACGCCCCCTTGATCGTCTTCCCAGAACACGAGAGGCACGCCTGCGTCTCCGTGAGCCACTCTGGGTTCTCAATACAATGTTTGGAGTCTGTTCTCCATCACCACTATCTCTGTCTTCTCTCTGTTCTGAGAAAACAGGTGGATCCTCTGAATCATTTTCCGAGTCTTCACTACTGCTGTCTTCGCTTTCTTCAGTTTCTTCCTCATAATCAGTCACTGTAGTCAGGCTCAGCACTGCTAAATAAAAATGATCTGTCTTGTTCCATAGTGAGTTATGAACTGAGATGTCCATTCGCTCTTATCAGGGTGCTTTAGACACGGCGGGTCGCTGGGGTTGTCAAGTGTCGCCCTCAGAATGGGAGAATAGCTTCGTTACCCCTAAATATAGAGCTAGTGGCAACACTACGGGTGGAAAAAGAAGCCAGATACTTCCACTCGCCATCTGACTCGAGAAACCGCGCGTGGAGCTCAAACATGAGGCACGAAAATTCTTTATTACGGGAACGATCCCCGTTGCTACGAACGCACTGATGCAATCGTTCATATACGATCGCTGGAACATAAGAGTTAATCAGGGGTTGCCTGTGTGTGTGTGTGTGTGTATATATATATATATATATATATATATATATATATATATATATATATATATATATATATATATATATATATATATACACAGTAAGTCCTCGTTATACGGTACATACACGTTCCTAAAAACCTTACCACAAATTGAAATTACCGTATACCGAACCCATTATGACATGTAATAATAGGGAATGAGTTCCAGCACATCAAGTCACCCCTACAGAAATGAAAATACATGAAAATAGTCATAAAAAAAATGTAAGGTACTGTGCAAAAGAAATAAACAAAAAACTTTTTTATTTACCTTTGACTAGCCATGTATTCTATCAGATGATGTCCCTCCTGAGACAAAGGGCCAGTAGGGATTTCAGCCTTACTGAGTGGGCAAACAAGGATAAGATGTCATCGTCTGCACTGTTGGAAGCAGATGTGGAAGGGCGAGCTGTAATAGGGTCGGCACGTTTCACTGGTTTGAAGAAAGAGGATATGGAGGAAGGGCAAGCTGTAACAGGATCAGCACGTTTCACTGGTTTGAAGAAAGAGGATATGGAGGAAGGGCCAGCTGTAGAACCGTCGGCAGCGGATGTGGAAAGGTCAGCTGTAGCAGGGTCGGCATGTCTGACTGGCTTGAAGAACGAGTAGATGGAGGACTTTTTGGTTTTTCTTGTTTTTCATCATAGATTTCTTGATAAATCTTGACACTTTTCTCTACGTCATGAGCCACTTTGCTACTCCTGGCAGGATTTGGGTCACGTTCCTTCAGGGTTTCCAGAACCTTTTTCGATACCACCGAGACATTCTCTACGAGTTTTAATATCCAGGCCACGCACTGGTTCTTCTTCCTCGTCTCCCTCTTTTTCTGCCTCCTGTGATGCCTTGTCTAGCTTTATAAGTTCATCATTTGAGAGAGGTTCAGCATGGCTTTCCAAAAGATCTTGAACATCATCATCATCAACTTCATCGAAGCCAGTCATATGGCACAGATTTACTATGTCATTTCTGATCGCACTGATGTCATCTTCACCGAAGTCTGGGAAGTTATGCGCACATTCTGGCCATACTTTATTCCACACCAAGTTCATGGTAGACGTCTTTGCTTCGTCCCAAGATGACTTGATGTTATACGACTTCCACTATTCTCTGATAGTGGGCTTGCCAGGCCCATCTGTGCCCTGGTAGTAGGCTTTTAATGTTTGCCATGATTATTATGAATATATTTGTGCTTACAATAGACCCTTTAATATTCCATTTATTCATGTAATTAGTAATGCATGTAAGTAATATGCAATGCAGTTAAATAAAAGGGAGGAGAGGAAGAGGTAACAGGCTCCAAGGCTGGTCAAGTTGAAGTCAGCACTGTGTGGCGGGGAGGTGTGGCGTGGATGACGTCATCACCCCTGCACCCCTGTGCTGGGCCTTCTCGGATGACATGAGCAGATACAGTATCTGTTAAATTTTCTTACCGTATATTGAATCGAGGGTAGTAATTTCCAAATATTGTAAATGTGAATTTACCAGATAAAGAACTACCATATAACAAGGACTTACAGTATATATATATATATATATATATATATATATATATATATATATATATATATATATATATATATATATATATACAGGAAAGTCCCGGGTTATGTCGGTCTCGAGTTACGCCAAACTCATAGTTACGTCAGTCCACTATAAGGCAATATAAGATTAAAAAATTGAAAATTTATAAATCGTAAAGCGTGGGATTTATTGTTATTGTTGGTGGTTACCCGCCACACCGCCCGCCTCACGCTTGAATACAATAACACCCTGCCTCAGTTCCACCACACCGTCGCCCCTGGCAAGAGTGTTATCCTACTTCTGCGTTTACTGACTTAAGTTCTTAGTATCTTGCTCAATGGCACCAAAGAGAAAACTCCTTAGTGACAGCAGTGATGCTAAGAAAAGGAAAACCATTACGCTACAAGAAAAAGAGGACGTAATTAAAGACATGAAAAGGGAGGCAGCAGCTGTGTGTGAGGGAGTGAAGAAGAAAATGGGAAGCCTGTTATCATGACAATGGAGAGGTTGACGACCTTGAGGGTTCGCGCACCCATCACAACAATAACAACTCCGGAGCCTCGCCTGGGCCACACGACACTCGCAGCTCACTTGCACCATCTGTGCCTGTCTGCTGATCCCTATTGCCCTTTCCTATTGCATTTCCTGCCCCGCTGCCTACACTTCTACTCCCACCACACTGCACTACGCTCCCAGCTGTCCGCCCTGGGTGTCACAACATTCGACCTGCCCATCCTCCTGGCGGCTTCAGGGCCACCCCTCTCGGCAACCTGCAGTCCTTCGTGTTCGTGGCCCTAATCAACAACAAAAACAAACTTGTGTTTCATATTCCTGTATAGTTGTAAATAATATAACAATATAACCTTTAACTTACCTGAATGACCATAAACAATGATTGGTTGAAAACTCGATAATATGCTTTGAAATGTACGAAAACTCGAGTTACGTACAAAATCGACTTACGTCATGTTTCAGGAACGTAACTCTGACGTAAACCGAGACCTTACTGTGTATATATATATATATATATATATATATATATATATATATATATATATATATATATATATATATATACTGTTGTGTTATACGTATAAAAAGCTTTTGATAGAGTCTGGCATAAAGCTTTGATTTCAAAACTGCCCTCCTACGGCTTCTATCCTTCTCTCTGCAACTTTACCTCAAGTTTCCTTTCCGACCGCTCTATTGCTGCTGTGGTAGACAGCTACTGTTCTTCTCCTAAACCTATTAATAGTGGTGTTCCTCAGGGTTCTGTCCTGTCACCCACTCTCTTTCTATTATTCATTAATGACCTTCTTAACCAAACTTCTTGCCCTATCCACTCTTACACTGATGATACCACCCTACATCTTTCCACGTTCTTTCAGAGACATCCAACTCTTCAGGAATTAAACAGATCACGCGGGGACGCCACAGAACGCCTGACTTCTGATCTTTCTAAGATTTCCTATTGAGGCAGAGAAAATCTAGTAGTTTTCAATGCCTCAAAAACTCAATTCCTCCACCTATCAACACGACACAACCTTCCAGACAACTATCCCCTCTTATTCAATGACACTCAACTGTCTCCCTCTTCCACAATGAATATCCTCAGTCTGTCCTTTGCTCATAATCTTAACTGGAAACTTCACATCTCATATCTTGCTAAATCAGATTCTATGAAGTTAGGTGTTCTGAGGCATCTCCGACAGTTTTTCTCGCCCCTCCAACTGCTTACTCTGTATAAGGGCTTTATCTGTCCCTGTATGGAGTACTCTTCGCATGTTTGGGGGGGGGGGGGTTCCAGTCACACAGCTTTGCTTGATAAGGTGGAATCGAAAGCTCTTCGTCTCATCAACTCCCCTCCTCTGACTAACTGTCTTCAGTCTCTTTCTCACCGCCGAAATGTTGCATCCCTTTCTATATTTTATTGCTATTTTCATGGTAACTGTTCTACTGATCTTGCTACCTGCATGCCTCCCCTCCTCCTGCGGCCACCCTGCACAAGGCTTTCTTCTTCCTCTCACCCCTATTCTGTCCAACTCTCTAATGCAAGAGTCAACCAGTACTCTCAATCATTCATCCCTTTCACTGGTAAACTCTGGAACTCCCTCCCTGCATCTGTATTTCCGAATTCCTGCAACTTGTCTTCTTATAAGAGGGAGGTATAGAGGCATTTGCTCCCCTAATTTTGGCTGACGGTTCTGGCACTTTTTATACTCTTTGGAGAGCCAGCGCTCAAGTGGGCTTTTTTTTTAACTTTCTTTTTTTTGCCCTTGGCTGGCCCTCTTCCCTATGTAAAAAAAAAAAAAATAAAATAAATATATAATATATATATATATATATATATATATATATATATATATATATATATATATATATATATATATATATATATATATATATATATATATATATATATATATATATATATATATATATATATATATATATATATATATATATATATATATATATATATATATATATATATATATATATATATATATATATATATATATATATATATATATATATATATATATATATATATATATATATATATATATATATATATATATATATATATATATATATATATATATATATATATATATATATATATATATATATATATATATATATATATATATATATATATATATATATATATATATATATATATATATACAGTAAGGTCTCGGTTTACGTCAGTTACGTTCCTGAAACATGACGTAAGTCGATTTTGTACGTAACTCGAGTTTCCGTACATTTCAAAGCATATTATCGAGTTTTCAACCAATCATTGTTTATGGTCATTGAGGTAAGTTAAAGATTATATTGTTATATTATTTACAACTATATAGGAATATGAAACACAAGTTTGTTTTTGTTGTTGATTAGGGCCACGAATGCGAAGGACTGCAGGTTGCCGAGAGGGGTGGCCCTGAGGCCACCAGGAGGGTGGGCAGGTCGAATGTTGTGACGCCCAGGGCAGACAGCTGGGAGCGTAGTGCAGTGCGGTGGGAGTAGAAGCGTGGGCAGCGGGGCAGGAAATGCAATAGGAAAGGGCAATAGGGATCAACAGGCAGGCGCAGACGGTGCAAGTGAGCTGCGAGTGTTGTGTGGCCCAGGCAAGGCTCTGGAGTTGTTATTGTTGTGATGGGTGCACGAACCCTCAAGGTCATCAACCTCCCCATTGTCATGGTAACGGGCGTCCCATTTTCTTCTTCACTCCATCACACACAGCTGCTGCCTCCCTTCTCATGTCTTTAATTACGTCCTCTTTTTCTTGTAGCGTAATGGTTTTCCTTTTCTTAGCATCACTGCTGTCACTAAGGAGTTTTCTCTTTGGTGCCATTGAGCAAGATACTAAGAACTTGAGTCAGTAAACGCAGAAGTAGGATAACATTCTTGCCAGGGGCGACGGTGTGGTGGAACTGAGGCAGGGTGTTATTGTATTCAAGCGTGAGGCGGGCAGTGTGGCGGGTAACCACCAACAATAACAATAAATCCCGCGCTTTACGATTTATAAATTTTCAATTTTTTTAATCTTAAATTGCCTTATAGTGGACTGACGTACCTACAAGTTTGACGTAACTCGAGACCGACGTAACCCGGGACTTTACTGTATATATATATATATATATATATATATATATATATATATATATATATATATATATATATATACAGTAAGGTCTTGGTTTATGTCAGAGTTACGTTCCTGAAACATGACGTAAGTCGATTTTGTACGTAACTCGAGTTTCCGTACATTTCAAAGCATATTATCAAGTTTTCAACCAATCATTGTTTATGGTCATTCAGGTAAGTTAAAGGTTATATTGTTATATCATTTACAACTATGTAGGAATATGAAACACAACCTTGTTTTTGTTGTTGATTAGGGCCACGAACGCGAAGGACTGCAGGTTGCCAAGAGGGGTGGACGCCTGAGGCCGCCAGGAGGGTGGGCAGGTTGAATGTTGTGACGCCCAGGGCGGACAGCTGGGAGCGTAGTGCAGTGCGGTGGGAGTAGAAGCGTGGGCAGTGGGGCAGGAAATGCAATAGGAAAGGGCAATGGGGATCAGCAGACAGGCGCAGACGGTGCAAGTCAGCTGCGAGTGTCGTGTGGCCCAGGCGAAGGCTCCGGAGTTATTGTTGAGATGGGTGTGCGAGCCCTCAAGGTCGTCAACCTCCCCGTTGTCATGGTAACGGGCTTCCCATTTTCTTCTTCCCTCCCTCACACACAGCTGCTGCCTCCCTTCTCATGTGTTTTAATTATGTCCTCTTTTTCTTGTAGCGTAATGGTTTTCCTTTTCTTACCATCACTGCTGTCACTAAGAAGTTTTCTCTTTGGTGCCATTGAGCAAGATACTAAGAACTTGAGTCAGTAAATGCAAAAATAGGATAACACTCTTGGCAGGGGTGATGGTGTGGTGGAACTGAGGCAGGGTGTTATTGTATTCAAGCGTGAGGTGGGCGGTGTGGCGGGCAACCACCAACAATAACAATAAATCCTGCACTTTACGATTTATAAATTTTCAATTTTTTTTTATCTTAAATTGCCTTATAGTGTACTGACGTAACTACGAGTTTGACGTAACTCAAGACTGACGTAACCCGGGACTTTACTGTACATATATATACATGTATATACAGTACAGTAATCCCCCATACTTGACGAATCTCAACTTAGCGAAATTCACTTTTGGTGGTAGGGTGGTCACGGACCACCAAGTACATGCTTTGCAATTTGACTTCAAACTTGGCGGTCCCCTGATGGCTAGACGGCGAACCACACAGCTTCCCTGTGACGTCAGACCTCTCTCTAAACGTATCAGAATGCAGTGGGAGAGTCCCCTTCAGCCATTTTGTTTGTGCTACCCTCAGTTCTGCTAGTGTGGGAATGAATTCTGGCAATTTACTGCTAACATAGCCTCTACCAGCGCACCAAGTGGTACCGGTCGGGGTAAGGACAATAGTGGTGGCAGCAAGGATGAAAGTGGAGAAGGGAAACAGGTGGAAAAACAGGAGTACAGACGAGGAAAGCACAACAAATGCTTGTTTATTGGTCTGTTTTGTGAAGGCAAAAGAATTTATTTCAGCTCGAAAGACGGTATTTTAGGGATCAAAAGAGACTTGGGCAAAGACCAAAGACTGAATGAGGCATTTTTTAGGCAATTCATATGGTATAAAGAACTGGTGTTTGACGAAATTCGCATGTGGCGGTAGTTTCGCCAGATCAATAAATTCACCAAGTACACGGGGCTTACTGTAATTGCCCGCATATCTTTATCGCCACCATACAGAGCTGCCCCGAAGCAAATTCAAACCTACCGCGCACGTGATCCCTCAATCCCGCTAGGCATCAGCACTTAATCTCATGCCCTCCAGCTCTCACCCACCGACAGCTCGAGTAATGGCGACACTATTCAGTGAGTTTGTAGCGTTCTTCGTCATTCCAGCATGTCTGGAGTGTAAGTACGTCTCACCACCACTTACTGCTGTGTGCATGTCCCACCATCCCCTTGTACTGTTTATGTACCATTTTTTACCCATTTGGGTTATGTATGCACACGCTTTTCTCAATCTATAATGGCTCAGGAGAGGATATTCCACGTATCTGGATATTTAGCGTATCCGGCAGGGCCTTGGCTGCTATAATCCGGATATGCGGGCGATTACTATATGTGTATGTGTGTGTGTGTGTGTGTGTGTGTATATATGTATATGTATATATGTATATATATATATATATATATATATATATATATATATATATATATATATATATATATATATATATATATATATTGTAGGCATATAAGGAAGTGTAAGTGTGTAGGGGTAATGTAAGCAGGCTAAGTCTACCATTTGTCGAGTGGTTTAAAGTTACCTACATGTCAACCATGATACCCAGGTTCTGGGTAAAGTCCGTTCATCCAAAGAATCCAGGCCGAAACTGCTAGTTCGGTTGGCAGCCCTGCCCACCCCCGCTGCCACTGAACCTTCCCGACACTTAAATTTTCTTCAAGTACATTTATTTTTCTTCAAGCTATAAACTTGTATATCTATTGAGTTCAGTGAAGAAAAATAAATGTACTTGAAGAAAATTTAAGTGTCGGGAAGGTTTAGTGGCGGCGGGGTTGGGCAGGGCTGCCAACTGAACTAGCAGTTTCGGCTTGGATTCTTTGGATGAACGGACTAAAGTCACACCAAATATGCACTTGGGTGATGATACGGGCCCTAATATGGGTACCACTATAAATAAAATTGCCTGTACCTCTAATGGGCAGAAGCTGAACAGCGCTTCCCATATATACTCTTCAAGTATGCCTACAGGTGCTACAGGCCATAAAAAAAAAATAAATAAATAAATAAAAAAAAAAAAAAAAATACTAGTATGATGTTTGGTTTAAGGTGGCATGCATAGGGTGCATTGTCTCTAGAAGGGCAGCTTGCTGGGAGTGAAATTTTCCTTAAATAACAAAGCTGCCAAGTATCATTAAGGTTGGTTGTACAGAGCATTGTGTGTTGTTGATGGTTTCACATGTGGGGTTTATGTAGGTGAGATTATTAATGTTAATATGAAAGGTGTGAATGGGAGTGTATGTGGGTGCTTAATGTGAGTATGGGTGATGTATGTTAATATTGTGTGGAGAATGTGGTGGTGTCTCGTGACTGGGGGTAGGTCGCACATGGGTCAAATGAGGTACCAGGGTGGAGGTGAATTCTGTCCGGCAGGCACGTGTGAATAGTAGTGGACAGCAGGGTCGTCGTTACTGGACCTGTATGAGGGTTTGCTGATGTATGTGCTTTGCGTTGATTTTGTAGTGAGTTTTGTGTCAGGGTGATGGATATGTAAGATAGAAGAGTTTGTGGATGAAGTGTTGTGTTATTATTACTGTTAATTGGAATGTTGTTTGAGACTGAGCATGGGGAGGGAGACCTGGGGATGTATCTCAGTTGTTCTTTGTATGGTGACAAGCCTAAAATCGTAGTGTTAGAACTTCGTCATTTTTAATATTAATAACAAACTGTACTTGGGTGTGATCATTTCTTATTCTTTGTTTATGGCTATCGATACCCCTAGCCTTGGCCAAATGAAAGGATAGGTGTAACAATATACTAAAGCTTAAGCAACAAGAAATTTCAACAAACCACAGCACACGATAACCAAATGTGATGGATAACAAGAGTTCTCCTTTAAGTACAAATTTACTAAATCTATTTAGATTAAGTTGTTTTCAATCAAACATATAACAGTGATCTTCAAATTCTCAATTTTTCCCCCTTCTATTTATGGGCACCAGTAGGGGGGGCAAAAAAATTAGCTGCTGTGGTATCTAATAATCGAATATATTACCTATTTAGTCTATACTTATGTAATCTGTGGGTGAATCAAACTTTACCCACTCCTATCTTCTAACTCCAAACTCCTTCCCAACTTCTTACTCCTAAATCAAGCCTACTCCTTCATTAAAACTTGTTATCTACAATCAACCTTTTTCCTCCTCACTCACCTCTCAACTCTTATCACTAGAAGAAAAAAAAAAAATTAAGGAACAAATCAAATATATGAGTCTTAATACTAATGAAAATACAAATTTTCCTTCATTTACATTGGAAAGAAACAGAACACCATTCCCAGAAGTCTGCATTCTCAATTCAACTTTATATTTATTTGTTTTTACCAATATGTCATACTACCTGATTACTAGTCGTACATACCTTGATTGTTGCAAAATATATTTCTCCCTTATACTGAAATGCTACTAAATTTTGGTCTGCTTTCTTTTCTCCTGGCCGCACAAATATCATCCAGTTGCTGAGTTCCTCTTGCAGAGTATCTAAAAGCAAGCACTCTTCCTCCTTACGTAATATCTTGTATACCACACCAAATCTGGAAGAGATTAGAAATGACTAACACAGACACTGACATATTTTTCAACAATCTAGCAGTTACTATCAAAGAAACATGCCATAAATTTAAGCCTTATGAAGCATTACTAGCAGGTTCTCCATCACAAGTATGCCAGATATCATGCTGATCTTGCCATAACATGTACTGTCTTAGAGCCAATTGTATACTGTAATCAATATCAGTTTCAATTTATTTTTGTTTTGTTTTTTCCCCCAGTATAAGAGGGAAGCTGGCAAAAAATAAATAAATAACTGAAGAACTGGTTCCTGAACAGAGCCAAAAGCATAATTCAAAACTGAGAGATAAGAATCTTGAAACCTTCTCCTTGAATAAGTGGAAAGTGGAAATACTGGAGCCCAGAAAAAAAAAAAAAAAAAAAAAAAAAAAAAAAAGGCCTACTGAAGTACTGGAGTACTGAATACAGTCAAGCGCTAATCAAAAACCTCCCTCTTGAAAGAGTTCAAGTAATAGGAAGATGAAAATACAGAGGCAGGCAGGAAGTTCTAGAGTTTACCAGAGAAAGGGATGAATGTCTGAGAATACTGGTTATCTGTCACAGAGGACAACAGGAGGAGGGCAAGCAAACAGTCAGCAAGACCAGAAGAGCAGTTGGCATGAAAATAGCATTAGAAAATAGCAAGAGATGCAACACTATAGTGATGAGAACAGGCTTAAGACAGTCAGTCAGAGGAGAAGGGTTGATAAGCCAAAAAGCTTTTGATTCCACTGTCTAAAACAACAGGATAAGTGGAAGCCTCCATACATGTGAAGCATACTCCATACATGGCCAGATAAGGGCCCTGTACATAGTTAGTAGCTGCATGGGAAAGAAAAAGTGGCAGAGAAGGCTCAAAACACCTAACATCATAGAAGCTGTTTTAGGTAGAGATGAGATGTGAAGTTTCCACTTTAGATTATAATCAAAGGACACACCAAGAATGTTCAGTGTAGATGAGAGGGACAGTTAAAGAATTACTAAAGGAGATGGGATAACTGTCTAGAAACACGTGTCAAGTTGAGAGATGGAGGAATTGACTTTAATTAAAATAACATATACATCAAGACAAGTGTATAGCAAGTATATTAACAAAGATTGAAATAAAATGTAAAGAACAAAAGATCTGAACACTACAAATTATATAAAGAAAATTTAAAGTTAAAATTTTTAGATCATTCATACTACATAAACACAAGAAAAATCCTAATGCAGTAATCAATGTATTCTTGAAAAAAAAAGTCACATCAATGAGTATTCAGCTTCAAACATACATTAGTATCACTACATAAAGACAATAATAATGATGTTTCCAGTGCATCAACCAATTTGTTACAAAGATTTCTTACTAATAGAATTTTCTAAACTATTCACAAAGGACAAACAAATGTTTACTTTTACTATGCTGAACTTTCATTGAAGTGCAAAAAATATAATCATGGCATTACAGATGTCTGAGGAAACTTATAGTAGCCCCTTTTCTATTCCCTCTTCTTTCTTTATTCTCATTTCATTCCAAAGCTGAATGTTGTGTCTGTACCAAAACTTGACTTGCTCTCATGCTCACTCTCTCGAATCTTCTGAGTTTTCCAGCATCTGGCTTCAATTCAAAAGTCACTCTCTAAATAAATTTATCTGTGTTCTCTATCTCTCCCCTAACTCCTGACTAAAAGAAATTATTTGACTATTTAACTTCTAAAGTGGAGCACATTGTCTCTTCATCCTTTCACAGAGATCTCTATCCTTGGAGATTTAAATGTTCACCACCAGCTTTAGCTTTCCTCTCCCTTCACTGACCATCCTAGTGAACAAGCCTTCAACTTTGCTATCCTCCATGGCCTAGAGCAGCTGGTGCAACATCCTATTTATATTCCCAACAGTCTTGGAGAAACGACCAACATTCTTGATTTTTCCTTACCTCTAATCCTTATATTTAAGCTGTTACCCTATCTTCCCTGGTGGACTCCTCCGATCACAATCTCATATCTGTATCTTGTCTTATTTCTCTAATCCCTCTTCAGGATCCCCCAAAGCAGAGTTGCCTCAGGCACTTTACCTCTACCAGTAGGTGGGGAAGGCCTAAGGAGGTACTATGCTGATTTTCCCTGGAATGATTACTTTTTCCATGTCCGAGACCCATCTCTGTGTGCTGAGCGCAAAACAGAGGTGATAGTGTCTGGCAAGGAGATGTACATTCATCACTCTTTATCTCAACCTTATCCTTCTAAACCTTGGCAAAACACATCCTGTTCTCATTATATGTGATAGAGAGGTCAGCCTTCCATTATCTCAATCTCATGCACTTTATATTTCTGCCTGAATCATGCCAAGTCTATTGTTCAAATTGCCAAACATTCTTTCATTAATAGGATATGTCAAAATCTTTCCAACTCAAATTTCATCCTGATTGCACCACTGCCACCACATGTCTCAAAAGTTGACTCATCTCTCAAATTTTTATTAATAACTCTATTTTGGATGATCTGGGCTTGTTCCTTCCTCTGACTATTTCATGCCTTCAATTAAAATTCTTTATAACAATGTTTTCCATGCCGTCACTAGTCTAAATCCTCGGAAGGCTTACGGATCTGATGGCGTCCCTCCCATTGTTCTCAAAAACTATGCTTCCGAGCTTGCACCTTGCCTGGCCAAACTCTTTCAACTCTGTCTATCGACTTCTACCTTTCCTTCTTGCTGGAAGTTTGCCTACCTTCAGGATGTTCCTAAGAAGGGTGACCGTTCTAATCCCTCAAACTACCACTCTTTAGCTTTAATCTCATTTGTCTGAAGTGTTTTAATCTATCCTCAATAGGAAGATTCTTCAACATGTCACTTCACAATCTTCTATCTGATTGCCAGTATGGTTTCCATCAAGGCTGCTTTACCCAGGTTCTAGGTGAAGGTGTTATTATTGCTTTACACCAAAGATGCACTTGGCTGGTGATATGGGCCGTAATATGGGTAACACTATAAATAAAATTGCCTGTGCCACTAATGAGTGGAAGCTGGATAGCGCTTCTCATACTCTGCAAGTATACCTACAGACACTATAGGCTCAAAAGAAAAAAAAAAGAAAAGAAAAGAAAAAAAAAATCCTTTCCAGTCGTTCTATTACTGCTGTGGTAAATGGCCACTATCATTCTCCTAAATCTACTAACTGTGGTGCTCCTCATGGTTCTATCGTGTCACCCACTCTCTTCCTATTATTCATTAATGATTTTAATGAAACTTCTTGTTCTATCCACCTTTCGGCATCTTTTCAGAAATAACTAATCCTTCAGAAAGTTAAGAGTTCTTGCAGGGAAACCATAGAACACCTGACTTCTGATCTTTCTAACATTGCTGATTGGGGTAAAGAAAACTTAGTGCTGTTCAATACCTCAAAAACTCAATTCCTCTATCTATCAACTCAACACAACCTTTCAGACAACTATCCCCTCTTCTTCAATGACACTTGGCCGTCCTCCCTGGGTTTGTCCTTTAATCATAATCTAAACTGGAAACTACAAATCTCATTTGCTAAAAAAAGCTTCTATGAAGTTAAACGTTCTGAGCCATCTCTGCCAGTTTTTCTCGCCCCTCCAACTGCTAACTATGTACAAGGGCTTATCTGCCCATGAATGGATAACTCTTTTATATGTTTGGGTGATTCCACTCATAGTGTTTTATTAGATAGGGTGGAATCAAAAGCTTTTCATCTCATCAACTTCCCACCTCTCACTGACTGTCTTCAGCCTCTTTCTCACCACAGTAATGTTTAATCTCTTGCTATCTTCTACCACTATTTTCATGCTAACTGCTCTTCTGATCTTGCTAAATGCATGCCTCACCTCCTGCAACCCTGCTGCACAAAACTTTCTTCTTCCTTTCACCCCTGTTCTGTCCAACTCTCTGATGCAAGAGCTAATCAGTACTCTCGATCATTCATATCTCTGGTAAAATCTGGAACTCCTTGCCTGTTTCTCTATTTTCAACTTCATATGACTTGACTTCATTTAAGAGAGATGTTTCAAAACATTTATCCCTTTCTTTTGGCTAACTCTACAGACCTTTAAGGAAACTGGCAATTAAGTGGGCCTCTTTTTTTTTTTTTTTTTGTTGCCCTTGGCTACTTTTCTCCTCTCACATAAAAAAAAGAGATTATACTTTAAGAAAATTTTTATAACTACCTTTCTTTGATCTTTTCTTCAACTGCTGCTTGTTGGCTACCTGTAGGAATTCTCTTGGCCTGAAGTGGACCAAACTGAAGTCGCTTGCTTAGTGATGTCTTGGCAAAAACACCTGCAAAAATTCTCACACACTAAGAACTCAAAGAGACTTATGAACAAGAATAAATATCATAATAAACACTGTTCCTTTATCCTGTTCTTTAACCCCTTCTTTACCACAAAAGACTCTTTTGTGGTATGTGCGTACCACATGGGGAAGTAACCTCATGGTACCGTGCATTACAGCCATGGTACATGCATACCACATTAATGTGTATCACCACACCCCAAGTGCAATCTTTGGCTTTTCCAGGCCCCACGTGGTGACAATTTACTGCCCAAACAAAAATAAACACTTGAGGCATTATTTTTAACCTCCCATGCATCACAAGATCACCCTGCCATTAGCCGATCAATATCAGGATTCTTATTTCATGCAGAAACTAAAGACAATCATTACTCTTTTTGATTGAAAGTATGAATATTATTCCCACAGTTCACCAAAGAACACCAGTTCTCTATTGTCCGCCTTGGAGAGACTTATATTACCCTTCTAGACAGAAATAATTGTGTCTGCTTCCTCATGTAACTGTGGTGATAACTATGGGAAAGATAGTGAGGATATACTGGAAGATTCTCCAGATCATTATGATTTAGATTATGACCTTGGGAAAGAGAAAGAAGACAATGAAACTAACAGTATTATTAGTGTAGAAAAACTTTTGGCATGTGAGTGAGCAATCTGGTGATGATTCTGCCTCAGTGCCACTAGGCCCCAGTGCATCAAGTTTCACTCTCTTATCTGATCCATTTACTGATAAGTCAACAGATGTGCTCTCTTCCTTGAAACAGGAATTTATTGATGTGCATCCTGGGATTATTGCACACCATGGAAGCGCTCCTTCATTGTTTAAGTTTTTTGGGGGGACATTGTCATTGTTTAGTCACTGAGCGTGAGGTGCACAGACACACAAGTAAGGGCATTGCTTTATGGCGGGGGGAATACTTTGTCAATATCAGCATGTGGTTGCTGTAAGGAAGCAGTTAACACACTCAGTAAAAGAAGTTCAAGATTCAAAACATTCATAATAATAATAGCTGCATACAGCAATCAATCACAAAGAATACTTGAGTTCTCTTCCAATTATAAAATTATAAAAATAAACACAAATCTGGAAAACACTGAGTGTACTTAAAGGGATTTTAGCCTTTCCTTCTTTTCTTTGAGCCACAGGTTAAAACATTCTTTATACAAATGTCAAGTAAAATCAAGATCATCAATCCAGATATAGGTCCTTCTGTAGTTTTTATTTATAATACAGTGGTACTTCGACATACGATCACCCTAACATACAATTTTTTTTATATACGACGAAAAATTTTATATAATTTACGCCTTGAAATACAACGATATTTTTAAGATACGATTAGCCATCGTTAGGTGTTGCAGCGATTGCTTGGCTACCAGCGTCCACCCGAACATTCAGCCCGCGTTGTGTATCGTTGTTCATCCTTCCTGCATGTATGTGTCTGTGCTCCTCGGCAGTGTGTATTTCTTAATAGGTTTTGTGAAGTTTGGCAAGAAACACACAAAATAGTCTGTATTCACATACTGATTACACTTAGAAATTCAATAAACAAGTGAGTACAAATGGTTTTCTGCCCACAAGCAACTCTTCCTCTGCAATGCAAAAAAACAGAAATCCCTAGATGTCATGGTTACCAAAATATCACAGGTTGAATGAGGTATACCTTGTTTACTTAACCTATATTCCTGGCACCGAGGCGGGTTTAAAAGCTGGGCACTGATTGGCTGCACCCCTCTCTCTCGCTAGCACCCACGGAGAGGCTGTGTCTCGTATGTCCATTGTCCAGTGAGAAATGTTTTTATTTTATATGCTATAACTCACTTCATATAAGGGATAGCAAGATTTGGTTAACACCATAAGACTCAGCAGTGACTGTACAATCAAGATGTATTGTAGAAAATTAACAAAAGAAAAAAGATAATGGTATTATGACAAGTTGAACTACGACGATTTCATAAAAATTTTTATATCCTGTTATGTTTTGCTCATTATTTTCAAAGGATGTTCATTGAATGCTGAAATATATTATTGCATCATATAGGAAAAACTCTCATGAACATGATAGTGTTATCAGAATGCAGGTAAACCTCCACTTAATGAAAACACATAGTCATTTGTAGTCACATGTTACTCGCCGCGGCTTGCGGTGAGCCGCTCTGTGGTAGTGTTGGTGGTGGTGGAGCGGCTCGCCGTAAGCCGCGGCGAGTAACATGTGGCTACAAATGACAATGTGTTTTCATTAAGTGGAGGTTTACCTGCATTCTGATAACACTATCATGTTCATGAGAGTTTTTCCTATATGATGCAATAATATATTTCAGCATTCAATGAACATCCTTTGAAAATAATGAGCAAAACATAACAGGATATAAAAATTTTTATGAAATCGTCGTAGTTCAACTTGTCATAATACCATTATCTTTTTTCTTTTGTTAATTTTCTACAATACATCTTGATTGTACAGTCACTGCTGAGTCTTATGATGTTAATTAACCAAATCTGGCTATCCCTTATATGAACTGAGTTATAGCATATAAAATAAAAACATTTCTCACTGGACATATGAGACACAGCCTCTCCGTGGGTGCTGGCGAGAGAGAGGGGTGCAGCCAATCAGCGCCCAGCTTTTAAACCCGCCTCAGCGCCAGGAATATAGGTTAAGTAAACAAGGTATAGTATAATCAGTTTACATGGTCTTGCATCCGATTGGGTTCAGCGGCCTTGGCTAGAGCACAAGAAAACAGGCCCCTTGTATCCTCTCTCTCTCTCTCTCTCTCTCTCTCTCTCTCTCTCTCTCTCTCTCTCTCTCTCTGTCTCCTGTTCTGATACCACTCTCATTCAAAAGTTGTCTCCCCGTAACATGGCGAGAGACCCAAGGTATAGAAGTAAGGTGTGCAGGAGAGATGGCAGAATCAGACACAATGAAATCACTGTCAATCGCTCCTACCATTTATCATTGGTGACACAGTGACATAGAGCATATGTTTACTCCTGATGAGTGTTGCCAGCTCACAAGCAAAGTGTATATGAATACTAAGATATGATATCCTTTATAGAAGGCAATAGAGGAGTGGAAACAAATATCATGGGGAAAGACAACACGCAGGTTAAAAGGGTCACAAAAAGAAGAAGAAGCATCCGTGTCGCCGCGAGTCTCCCGCTTCGTCTGTGGCTGATCTCATCTCTGCTTTATTTTTTGGTATTCCATGTAAGATTTCACTTTATGCATTACAAAACAATCCTTTCTTGGTGGCAAGGTTTGTAAAAAGCTAATAGAAATGTTGTTTTGTGAACATAAATGCGAGAATGTGAGAGAATTTGTACGTAGCTCCTCTAACTTCCAATGACTCATATGACATCATAAAAGTAGTGGTACACCGGTGGCCCAATATGCTGCCAAACGTATATATAATTCTTTTTTTTAACCCATGTGGTATGTTGGGGTCCAGCCCGGAACACATCCCCCCCTATTTCCATTGTTTCCTATGGGGAAATTACGTCCGCTTAACAAATTTTCACTCTACTAACAGCTTTGACACCCCCTATCCTGTTCATTAAGTGGAGTATTACTGTATATATATATATATATATATATATATATATATATATATATATATATATATATATATATATATACATATATACATATATATACAGTACCGGTCATTGCATTATGCGGCAAAACATCGGCAGACGGCGCGGCTGCGGTATTCATTTTAGTCCCTATAATTTATGACTCGTTATATCTGGGTCGTGTATTCTACGTCTGGCAGGTGAAATGTGACAGGCGGGTGATGTGCTGGGCGTCTGTCAAGGGTCACTTGATCAGTGACATAATCAAGCAGTGATTACACGCTACTTTGCTTCTCACTCTGGCCACGCTCTTTCTTCATTTTACTTCCCTGTTTTGAGATTTGGTCTCATTATGGGAAGGAGAAAGGACTTGTCCACAGAGGATATTGCATAAATCATCAATCTGTACAAGGTAAAGACTCCAACAAAGGATATTGCAAAAATTGTAGGTGTGAGTGAAAGAACAGTGCAAGCGTGGACCAAGCGGTTTCAGGACGCTGGGCAGCTTGTCACACCGCACCACAAAGGACGTCCCGGGAAAGCCCGTAAAACCTCACATCGTTCTTTGGCCATCCTCAAGCGTGAAGTTATTACAAATCCACGTATGACTGCATGCATGTTAAAGGAACAAAACCCTCATCTGTTGAATAATGTGTCAGTTAGGACAGTGTGTCGCCGCCTGCATGATGACCTTGACTTCCGCAGCCACCGCCCAGTCAAGAAACCGCTCCTCACCCCTACACAACAGGCGCGTAGGGTCGCTTTTGCTAAAAAATATAGTGAGTGGGATGCGGCAAGGTGGCGACACGTGCTTTGGAGTGACGAATCCATCTTCAGAGTGACTGACAACGCTCGAGGCAACGTTTATCGGCGTCCGGGAAGTGATCGGCTTGACCCTAAATTTTCTTACTGCACAGTAAAGCATCCTGAATCTTTAATGGTGTGGGGATGCTTCACATTCTTTAACATTGGTGAGTTGGTGGTGCTTCCCCATGATGAAATGATGAATCAAAATAGCTATCTGGAGTTACTTTCTGATTATTTGCCCAGCTGTTTTGAAAAGTGCAGTGCTGAGGTATTTCAGCAGGATGGCGTGCCATGTCACACTGCTAAGTCAGTGACACAGTGGCTCAGTGATTGTGAAGTGAACTTCATAAGTGACTGGCCAAGCAACTCACCCAACTTGAGCCCCATAGAAAACCTCTGGTCTATCATTAAGCGCCGTCTGCAGGGGAAAGACACCAGTACCCTCACCAAGCTAGAAACTGCCATAAAGGAGGAATGGCTCAATTTTGACCACACCATCCTTGAAAATCTTGCTAATTCACTGCCTTCACGCTTAAAAGAATGTATTAGGAGGAAGGGAAAGCCCATCGACTATTAAGCGATGGTAAGTACTGATTTGACTTTATTTTTCAATATTATTCACACTGTTTATCAACAGAGTCGGCGCCACATAATGCAATGACCGGCACTGTATATATATATATATATATATATATATATATATATATATATATATATATATATATATATATATATTTTCCCCTTTTTTTTGTTTTTTACGTTAAGGCCTATAGCTATAGCACCTGTAGGCACACTTGAAGAGTGTACTGGAAGCGCTGTTCAGCTTCCGCCCATTAGTGGCGCAAGCAATTTTATTTATAGTGGTACCAATATTAGGACCCATATCACCACCCAAGCTCATCTTGGGTGTAACCACCTAGAGCCTGGGTATCATGGTGACATGTAGGTAACTTTAAACCACTCGACAAATGGCAAAGTGTTTTAAGGCTGTACATGGTGAGATTCGAACCTACGTGTGGACGTCTACCCGATCCCACACTGACCACCTTATCCACTATGCCACCGCCTCCCTAATTGATATACATATATATATATATATATATATATATATATATATATATATATATATATATATATATATATATATATATATATATATATATATATATATATATATATATATATATATGTATACATAAGTGAATTCTGCAGTTACATTCCCAGTGATATAACTATGAAGTGCCTTCCTTGCCTTTAACTTTATTTTTTGTCATCAAATCTAAAAGAGCCTATCAATTCTTCTCTTTTATAGCTTATTCTACTGTCTTTCTTCCATACTCTTACATAAGCAAAGGGTCAAATCCATGTTTCTCTTAATTTTCTCTACTGCTGTATCAAGCTGTCCTTTAAATAGAAATTTCATCTCTTAAAGAGAATGCTAGAGATTCTAACAGAAGAGGTGAGAGTCTACTTACCAATATGCGAGGCTTCTTCCTTCAACTGAAGAATATGTGGAATGGAACGTCTTGCACGAGTTGATACTTCTGTATCTGCCACTTTTTTCAATGGACCATGCTTTTGACAATCTCCCTCTTGGCTCGTTTGACAATCCTCACACCCTGCAAGGAAAAAAAATATTAAAGTTCAAACCAATTGCAGTTTTTGTTGTCCTCACTATTTCATACACCACTAATTATTTTGGGTGCTTTATCCTCTTCACTCATGCCTCAGATATTTTTTACCATCCCCTTCTTTCTAACTTTCTCAAACATTCAATTTCTAAGTACAGTGGTACCTTAAGATACAAGTTAAACTCATTCTATGACAAAGCTCTTATCTCAAAATAATTTTTCCCATTGAAATGCATTGAAATGCCATTAATCCATTCCAGCCTCTCAAAAAAGAGCACCCATATTTTTTTTACATGTTTTCAGGTAAGAAAACTATAAATAATAATTATTGAACAGAAACATAATAAAACATAACAAAAGATAATATAAATAGATAAACTACTCTTATAAAGGAGAGAGAGAGAGAGAGAGAGAGAGAGAGAGAGAGAGAGAGAGAGAGAGAGAGAGAGAGAGAGAGGGAGAGAGAGAGGGGGGGGGAGGAAGATGCCCCACTGCACCCCCATAGCATGCATACTTAATCAATGCATGAAAATATATGAAATAACAGCAAAAGTTTATTTAGTGTTCTTACCTTGACGACATGTTTTTGGCTAATGGTGGTAAATGGTACAGGAGGAGGAAGAGGGAGAAAAGGATGCAGGCATCATTCACACATAAATATCAAACATAAATCAAAATTGCACTTTTCTTAGACAATAAAAAAGATCAGTAATTAATGTGAAAATGATAAAAGAACAATCACAGTGCATGAGATCCATGGGAAACATGTAGATACAAGCTCAGCTAAGGCTGGCCAAATGCACCAAGCTGCTGACTATAGCGGTAACATCCCCAGTCATGACTCGTATCTCAGAATAAAAAAATGAGCGAATCGTAGCTCGTATCTCAGAAAACTCGTATCTCGAGGTACCACTGTATCTGAATATTGTAATTTCTCAAAACATACTTTTTAAACACACAACCATATTTTTCTTACTATACAACAGTCCTTAAACTAATGATTAATATAAAAAATATTAGTATTATTCTTCCTTTACCAATATTATCTTACAATGAAATTAAGATTGATTCAACTGATTATTATCAGTACATTCATATACAGTGAACCACACAAATAACTGTTTCATAATATGTTATTTTATGAGAAAAAATAGCCAGAAATATATAAATGACTTTCAACACTATAAAAAAAATTAGTGACCTTCAAAATAGAAAAAAAATCAAGAGTAATTTCAAGCATATGAAAACTCTATGCAGTATTGAAGCCGAAGTCACATTGCCATGTTAATTTTAAACAAATATCAACTTACTTATAAGTTCCATATTTTTACATATAAGTATCACTCACATAACTGAAGATCATGGGTCATCCTATGCTAGGGCCACAACATTCCTGAAACAGCCCTCATGGTGCCTTGGGGATTGTAATCTTCTTCTGCTGCAAAGTAAGGAAAATTTGTATAATTGCCACAATACTACAATGAATGCATTAGTCTTTCAGTGAACAGTAATGTTCTTAACTCATCAGTAGATAAGAACCTAGTCTGGTAAATTTTCAGAATTACACATTTTTTGTTACGACAAATTAAATCATTTCTTACTTTATATTTCTAGGCAATAAGTAAAACCACATACATTATTGCCTTTTAAATAATCATCCTCAGTATTTGTTTTTTTCAAACCTAACACAATTACCAAATTCAATTTTGTGAATGACACACACACAAAAAAATCACAAGCAATCATGCATATAACAATATACCACACTACTTAATAGAAAATATAATTCCATTTGCCATGGTGTAATTCAGCACTACTATCATGAAGCTAACAAAAGGGAAAACTAATTCCAACAATATAAAAAAAATTTCAGCTGTGCCACAAGCAATATATAATGAAACATGACAAACACTCGATCAAAGAATTAAATGAATACTATAGCTTACCTATAATTTTTTTTTATCTTACCACTTAAATAACAATACTGTTGTAAATAATTTCAGACTAAAAGTAAAAAAAATATTCCATGGCTGCTTTAGAAATTGGCAAATCACTATACTCACAACATAACAACAAACTTTTTTGCCACGCTAAATTTTGTCCCAGAGCAGATATAAAGTAAAAAATGTAGTTTTTCACTTTAAAACTTTAACATTGGTTTCAGCACATTATTTTCTTTACCATACATTTCTTATATTGTGCATTTACATGTAATATTATCTTTTTCACGTTATACAGCATGGTTTTATTATGTTCTTAAATTTCCAGATTTTACTTGAAACATAATAGCCATGGATCTGATAGGTATACTACACAGTCAAAGGATGTATCTGTTCATGTTACCAAAGCAGACTTGTGTAGTAGTTTTGATGCATTTCATCTTACTAGGTATGAAAACCAGATAAGATATACAACAAAGAACAGTGTGGACGTTTTCTTTTTCATTACACCATAAAAGCCAGACAATTAGTACAATTTTCCTAGTACATAATGCATATCTATCATTTAAATTTGCATTCCACTTAAAATGTACTTTTAATCTTGGTCATTGTTTTCTTTGTGCATACATGTGTGTGTGTGTATGTGTCTATATATATATATATATATATATATATATATATATATATATATATATATATATATATATATATATATACATATATTGAATTCTGCTTTTTTTCACCCATTAATCAAGTCATTGATTCACAACATTCACTTCCCTTACTCCACAGAGAAACATATTATACCTTACATTTCATGCAATTACACTGTTCCATCAAAAGGAGTCCTGAGAACAACAATCTTGCACAAGCCACAAGGAGTTGCATCATACTATGGCTAGGATGATGAATCAAACTATGGTCTGAGATTGGCACAACAACATGGATTATTTGGCCAAATAACTTGCATATCACTTAACCACACTAGTTAGGTAATTAATGCAAATTAATATGATCTATTAAGCTAATATTAAAAGTAAGTTAATACAAAAGAAATTGATTGCCCTTATTTCCAGCCGTATCCGTGTTTCGCAGAGGATCCACACCTCTACTAAAAATACTTCTACGATGTTCGTCTATATTGTACCTTGTGAAGTCATTCAAAACACCTGCCCACCCTCCTAAGAATCTGGCATCTCCTTAACACACCAGCAATTCAGATTCCTGTGCTTTGTTGCGGACACATCATGAGAGTACCTATCTGGCGGGCTCGTCCTGCGGCCAGGCACGGTGCACTCCCATCTGTGATGACTCTACACCAGTCACCACATCACACCCATAAGTTTGGCGACAGATATAACTCGAGTTCCATTGAAACTGCGCATAATATCTTAGGAACACGTACCACGTGATGTAAAATTCCTTGTTTACAGTCTGCTCACGACCACACGAGACCGAGACATCTTACATAGCCCGTTAATTAAGGTGACATACTAACTTATCTTTGACTCAGAAACATACAGGCTAGATATATAGCCCATATTATTTACTACTAAAGGATAACTTGAACTTACTATGGTCTGGATAAGGCCCATGTGGCAGACATGTTTTGATTGAGGAATTATAGGAACAAAAACGCGGGAAAATGTAGGTTACTTCGTCTTTGCTCAGTGCGGTAATGCAACGTTACAAAGGACTAAGATGAAATGTCCACATCAATACATATATATTGTTAAATGCCTTAAACTATATATTGAAAATGTTATCGATTTATTATCTAATACATATATAAATGTTAGTTTTTTAAAACACTGTATCAGACGTGCAAAATCCATAGCTGGGCTACGACTGCTGGTGACGTCACGTTACTACTGGCAGTCCATTCAAGTGATTGGTAGAGCGGCAGCCACGCGAAGCGGGCCCTTTAAACCTGCTCCAGATGTAAACATGAGACTCCATGCCATTTAAATGCAGTACATCTGAACTTAATACGAATTTCTTACTCTGCCCTAGAGTTTATAATTATTTGATATATCTAAATAAAATTCGGAGTGCAGCACTAACTATAAAAAAGTCTTCAAAAGCATAAAAGTAACCTTAGAGAGTCCACTGCTGTATTGTTGTGTGACCTTGAAAAAATTAAGGTCATTGATCATCCATGCCAAATAATATACATATATCAACTTAGTAATTGAAATAATTTTTATCAAAGTATTGGAGATTTTCTTTCATTTATCCACTTTATGAATCAATGCACACACATCTCTCTCTCTCTCTCTCTCTCTCTCTCTCTCTCTTTAAGATCTAGTTTCTTGTCAGTAAAAAAGTTATAGAGAACACAAGTTTAACTTCAATTCGAGAGGCAAAAGACCAAGAAAGGTTCTAAGTTCTTGTAAGTTCAAGAATTAACCAGTGAAATGGACGAAAGAGGGAAGATGGAAAATTGATAGGGTAGAGCACAATAAGGAGAATTAAAAGAGTCTTGTACAGTGAGGCCGCAATATGGTAGGATATAATCATTTATCAATTTAGAACAGCGTTTCCCAACCTTTTCCGACCATAGCACACCCTATTGTCATGTCTAAGCAGTCTAATATATCTTGTTATTAGAAAGCTAAAACAAAGTTAAGTGTGTGCATCACTTTCTAGCACCCCCTATAACTAATGTCAGCACCTCCACGGGGTGCTAGCACCCCAGGGTGGGAAACGCTGATTTAAAAGATTAGTAACCATGGAATAACAGTAAAAATGTTAAAAAGATGTATCGATGAGTAAAAGGTGTTTGATTAGTTTGATAGACTATTTGATAAATTAGAAGAGCTAACGACAAAACTTTCGGTTCAAATTTCTTTCGAAAATGTATACGAGTTGATCTTTATCGTGTGAGAGGAATATACAACAACCAATAAGGTCATTTATACAGTTAATAGTTAAACGTTGACGACATAAGTCAAATGTCTTCATTTATATGTATATATATATATATATATATATATATATATATATATATATATATATATATATATATATATATATATATATATTTTTTTTTTTTTTTTTTTTTTTTTTTTTTTTTTATGAAGGGACGAGAGCCAGCCAAGGGCAAAAATAAGAAAAGATTAAAAAAAGATCCACTTGAGTGCTGGCTCTCTACAAAAGGAAAAACGTCAGCCAAAATTAAGGAGCAAATGCCTCCATACCTCCCTCTTACAAGAAGACAAGTCGTAGGAAGTCGGATATACAGATGCAGGGAGGGAGTTTCAGAGTTTACCAGTGAAAGGGATGAATGGGTGAGAGTACTGGTTAACTCTTGCGTTAGAGAGTTGGACAGAATAGGGATGAGAGGAAGAAGAAAGCCTTGTGCAGCGAGGCCGCAGGAGGAGGAGAGGCATGGAGTTAGCATGAAAATAGCGATAAAAGATAGAAAGAGATGCAACATTTCGGCGGTGAGACAGAGGCTGAAGACAGTCAGTCAGAGAAGGGGAATTGATGAGGCGAAAAGCTTTTGATTCCACCCTATCTAGTAAAACTGTGTGACTGGAACGCCTCCAAACATGCGAAGAGTGCTCCATACACGGACGGATAAGGCCCTTATATAGAGAGTAAGCAGTTGGAGGGATAAGAAAAACTGGCGGAGACGCCTCAGAACCCCTAACTTCATAGAAGCTGTTTTAGCAAGAGATGAGATGTGAAGTTTCCAGTTAAGATTACGAGTAAAGGACAGACCGAGGATATTCAGTGTGTAAGAGGGAGACAGTTGAGTGTCATTGAAGAAGAGGGGATAGTTGTCTGGAAGGTTGTCTCGAGTTGATAGATGGAGGAATTGATTTATTGAGACATTGAAAACTACTAGATTTCCTCTGCCCCAATCGAAAATCTTAGAAAGATAGGAAGTCAGGCTGCCGAGTATTATGTGTATGGTACAGGAAATTACTTGTCGCACAAATTAGTCGGATGCTATGCACGGGCTCTGACTCTCTAAAGGGATCACTGACCCCCCTGTATCATGACCCTCGCACTCCTACAACACCATACCTCAGGAAGATCTTGGGAATACTGACAAGTGTAGGTGTAGCCGAGGCTACAACCCGCCTGGAACCCTCACCGTGTCAGTGTTGATATTCACTCTCTGCATCAGCCCAAGAGGGACTGGCTCCCTCATATGCTGCAAGACATGTTCAAGACTAAATTGTCCAAGTACCCACACGTTGAGGCTATTCATGTTTATTGTGATGGGTCAGTCAATGGCAGCAGGTCTGGATGTGGGCTGTTCATCCGTGACTACATCTCTGCCAGTCTCTACACTGACACTGAGGTTTCCAGGCGGCTCCCTGCACCCATGTTTTCCACTAGAGCAGAACTGTATGCTGTACTGGAGGCGCTCCACATTGTGGCGCCTCTCCATAAGAATGTATATTTCTTTATTGACAGTCAGGCTGCATTGTATGCCCTTCAATCCACCTCCCCCATGGACTGTGATCTAGTTAATAAGTGTCTTGATCTCATCCACGCCCTAGAAGGTGCTGGTGCCACGGTCCATTTCATCTGGATACCCTCTCATGTGAGTATCCCGCTAAATGAAAAAGCAGACCGCCTTGCTCAGTGTGCCCTACAAGATGACACAGTGGACCCTGGCACTGAGTACACTCTGGGTTATGTTAAGAGTAGCATTAAGGACTTTGTACAAAGTAGCATTAGTGATCAGTTGGAGCTTTGTTGCCATAGGGGCAGTAGCACTAGTCTTCACTATGCACGTGTCTCCCAGAGCTGTGCTTACACCTACAGGAGACACACTGCATCACATGACAGGGTGGCAATGAGGCTCAGATTAGGCTACAAATACTTTTGGGAAGTCAGTGCTTCTCCTGGTGTGTGTGTGTGATGTGTGCTGCATCAAGGGAACACACTCTGCGTCACTATATCATGGAATGTCCTCACATTGCTAAATTTAGGGCACAAGGTCAGCATGACTTGTACAGCCTCATTGACCATCTCCTAGACTCTGCCACCCTCAGGGATATACTCAGGGAATACTCTCAGTTTGCCCCCAGACTATAGGATGTTTAGGCAATAAGGTATGCAATATGTGTATTTATTTATTGAAATACTTGTATTCTTGTTGTGTATACTGTCCAGAGTTATTTTGTGATACTTTAACCTTAAGTCTTTGCTCAGGGGGTGGGTGGTAAGGCCCATCCTCCTCCTTTGTTGTAATTATTTATTAATTCAACAATAAATGTATCAATCAATCAATCAGGAAGTCAGGCGTTTTGTGGCGTCCCTGCGTGATCTGTTGACTTCCTGAAGGGTTGGTCGTCTCTAAAAGGACGTAGAAAGAGCTAGGGTGGTATCATCAGCATAGGAGTGGATACGGCAAGAAGTTTGGTTAAGAAGGTCATTAATGAATAATAGAAAGAGAGTGGGTGACAGGGCAGAACCCTGAGGAACTTCACTATTAATAGATTTAGGAGAACAGTGGCCGTCTACCACAGCAGCAATACAACGGTTGGACAGGAAACTTGAGATAAAGTTGCAGAGAGAAGGGTAGAAGCCGTAAAAGAGCAGTTTTGAAATCTAAGCTTTATGCCAGACTCTCTCTCTCTCTCTCTCTCTCTCTCTCTCTCTCTCTCTCTCTCTCTCTCTCTCTCTCTCTCTCTCTCTCTCTCTATATATATATATATATATATATATATATATATATATATATATATATATATATATATATATATATATATATATACTGCAAATGAATATCATGTCCAAATATCGGTTATCGGCCTCCTTGACTACTAATAATCGGTATCGGTATCGGCCCTGAAAAAAAAAAGTCAGTCGATCTCTAATATATATATATATATATATATATATATATATATATATATATATATATATATATATATATATATATATATATATATGTTTTATTTGCCTTATAAGTTTATTATTACGAGAGAATAGATAGATTGATTGATTGATACATTTATTGTTGAATTAATAAATAATTACAACAAAGGAGGAGAATGGGCCTTGCCACCCCCCCCCCCCCTGGGCAAGGACTTAAGGTTAAAGTATCACAAAAATAACTCTGGACAGTATACACAGCAAGAATACAAGTATTTCAATAAATAGATACACATATTGCACACCTTATTGCCTAAGTCCTAAGACATCCTACAGTCTGGGAGCAAACTGAGGATATTCCCTGAGTATTTCCTTGAGGGTGGCAGAGTCTAGGAGATGGTCAATGAGGCTGTAGAAGTCATGCTGACCTTGTGGCCTAAATTTAGCAATGAGAGGACATTCCATGATATAGTGACGCAGAGTGTGTCCCCTTGGTGCAGCACACAGCACACAGCACACACCAGGAGAAGCACTGACTTCCCAAAAGTATTTGTAGCCTAATCTGAGCCTCATTGCCACCCTGTCATGTGATGCAGTGTGTCTCCGTAGGTGTAAGCACAGCTCTGGGAGACACCTGCATAGTGAAGACTAGTGCTACTGCCCCTATGGTAACAAAGCTCCAACTGATCACTAATGCTACTTTGTACAAAGTCCTTAATGCTACTCTTAACATAACCCAGAGTGTACTCAGTGCCAGGGTTCACTGTGTCATCTTGTAGGGTACACTGAGCAAGGTGGTCTGTTTTTTCATTTAGCGGGATACCCACATGAGAGGGTATCCAGATGAAATGGACCGTGGCACCAGCACCTTCAAGGGCATGGATGAGATCAAGACACTTATTAACTAGGTCACAGTCCATGTGGGAGGTGGATTGAAGGGCGTACAATGCAACCTGACTGTCAATAAAGAAATATACATTCTTATGGAGAGGCGCCACAATGTGGAGCGCCTCCAGAACAGCATACAGTTCTGCTCTAGTGGAAGACATGGGTGCAGGGAGCCGCCTGGAAACCTCAGTGTCAATGTAGAGACTGGCAGAGATGTAGTCACGGATGAACAGCCCACATCCAGACCTGCTGCTATTGACTGACCCATCACAATAAACATGAATAGCCTCAACTTTAGAGAGTCAGAGCCCGTGCATAGCATCCAACTAATTGTGCAACAAGTAATTTCCTGTACCCTACACATAATACTCGGCAGGTGCAGTTCAACTCTGAGGACTTCAATCCGTGCAGTCCTGGGGCATCCCAAGATTATCCGCATGGCTTCATTCTGTACAAGCTCCAGGGGACGGAGTTGAGTGGCACTAAACTGTATTAAAACAGGGGCGGCATAATCAATAAGGGACCGTATGACAGATATATAGAACATTCTTAGGACTGGAATGCCGCCCCAGGCCCCTGTTGGCTAGCAGCCGAAGTGGTGCTAGCCGTGGCAGACAGAGGTCTCGAACATAGTGGACGGCTTGAAGAGACTTCCTAAAGCTCATCTGAACACCCAGGTACTTGTGTATATGAACTCTAGGGATGGGATGTTATTTACAGTGGGCAGCCGAGAGACCTTCCCTTTAGCTTGAAATTTTGTTTTACATTCATTAATCACTAGTCCCATTTGGACACACAACACTGCCAGTTGTGACAAAGCAACCTGGAGAATCCTGGGTGTGGGGCATTGGAGGAGTATGTCATCAGCATAGATGAGGACCTGGGTGCCCTGCGGAAAGGAACAGCACGCAATTTTGTCCATTAAAACATTGAAAAGCATTGGACTAAGGACTCCACCCTGTGGTGTTCCAAGCTCAAAAACTTCCTCAGAGGAGACTGCACCTTGAAACCAAACCTGTGCTGTTCTATTGTACAAATAGTCCCTGATCCATCCTAATAATCTACCTTTGACACCTTTGAGAATGAGTTCCTCCATAATAACATCTTTGTTGGCCCTGTCAAAGGCACCCTTGAGATCAATGAAAGCTCTGCAGGTAGCATCCTTATTTATAAGACACTCAACAAAACAATGACTTGTAGAGTGATCTTTTAGGAAGCCATGTACATTGCCAGAGAGTACATGGCCCACCTTGTATATAAGCCTGTTCAATATTACCCGTTCCATCATCTTACACAGACAGCTGGTGAGAGAAATAGGGCGAAAAGTGCCATCACCTTTGGGAATTGGGATGACGATGGCTGTTTTCCAAGAGCGGGGAAGCTTGCCTGAGGGAAAGAATAGGAGGTTGGGGGGGAATGGGAGAAATCTTCATAAGTTACTCCAGAAAACGTTTCTATGAAATTGCTCACTACAAACAGTTGGCAGCACCGCCGCTGTCCTCCAAACTTTAATCAGGGGCGGATCTATAATTCTAGGCGATCCGGGGCTTAGCCCCGAGGGTGCAGACGCTGATTTTTTTTTTTTTTTCGCTGCCACGCACACCGAAACTACAATTTTTTTTTACTTCAACTTACCACCAATTCAAAGCGGACAAAAGACACAGAGAAGAATTCAGAATTCAATGTAATGTGCAGTGCACATTACACTCAGACTACTCTTTTTCCTCAAATCCCAGATCAGGTCCGGGGCTCAGGGCCGTTTCTAGCTTTGTGGGTGCCCTAGGCAAGATGCTGTTTGGGGGGGGGCCTAGATTTCAATTTTTCGTCGGAGCCCCTGGTTGACTTAGGAAATTTAAATTTTCCAAGCTACCCAGGGGAGCCCCTGGTGGCTTGGGGGCCCTAGACAATCACCTTGTCCGCTTATAGCCCTACCGGGGCTCTTGGAAAACATTCGGGGCTTGAGCCCAAGTAGCCACCCCATAGATCTGCCCATGACTTTAACCCACACCACAACTTCCTCCTTCTGTGTTCCTTGTTCTCCACCGTGTGTGTAAGCACTGTACATACACAGGTTTCACTGCTGAATGGCTGTTATCGTGGCTCTGCTTGTAACCAATCACATGGTGGGTGGGACAATACTGGAGACAGAGTAGTGACAGCAGACAGAGAGGCGCGGCTGCATCAGAGCCAAAATAACCAAGTTTTAAATTGATCTCTTATCGGCCGTCGAATTTAAGAAAAAGGCCGATGCCGATATGTGTCAAAATGCTTAATATCAGCGCCGATAATCGGCCCGGCCGATAATGGGTCGATCCCTAATATATATATATATATATATATATATATATATATATATATATATATATATATATATATATATATATATATATATATATATTGTCAGGTGAGGTGAGGTGATGCAAGCAAATGTTGTACCCATACTTAAGAAAGGAAATAAAACTCTAACGTCTAATTATAGAGTTGTCAGCTTAACTTCAGTTGTAAGTAAATTAATCGAGTCAATAATAGCGAAGAACATTATGGAACACCTAGACCAGTGGTTCCCTAACTGTGGGAAATTTCCCCTTGGGGGGAAATTTGAAGCTACCAGGGGGGAAATAATTACACTACCTACAAACAAAAAAAATCTCAAAGTCAAATCAAAAGTCCTTTTATTTGTTACTATGCTTAGTTGTCACTAACTGCTCTCTATCCACTTTACTCTGTTACTATAAGTTTA
>NC_059302.1:14827666-14837666 GCF_017591435.1 Portunus trituberculatus
AGCATTTTCTGCACACACAAACTTCACTTAAAGTTTAAAAAATGGCGATTCCTATATCAGCCTCAGAGTCTCCTTCTGTGGAAGGAACCATAAATGTCTCCAGGTCGGACTGCTCTATCGGTGCTGACCCAAAATGTCCTGACACCTCCCTTAACTTTTTCTTCATTAACTTCCGCAACATCCGCGGTCTTATAAATATAATTTTCAATCTATAGAACACCACCTCTCCTCTACTAAACCTCTTCTTTTCCTCACCAAAACACAGCTGTCTGAGGCAAGTGACAGTAACCTCTTTTCTGTTCCCTCTTACTTTCTATATCTTCATTTTCGTTCCAAAGCTGGATGCTGCGTCTAGCTATGTGCACAAAGGCTTAACTTGCTTTCGGGCCCTCGCTCTTGAATCTTCCGAGTTGCCAAGGGCAACAAAATATAAGAAAAAAGAAAATGGCCCACTGGAGCTGCAGGTTCCCTAAAAAGTCATGAGAATCATCCAAAAGCAAGGGACAAATGTCTCCACACCTCTCTCTTAAAAGAAATTAAGTCATAGGAAGATGGAAATACAGAAGCAAGGAGGGAGTTCCAGAGTTTACCAGTGAAAGGTATGAATGATTGAGAATACTAGTTAACTCTTGTATTAGAAGGTTGGACAGAATAGGGGTGAGAGGGAAAAGAAAGCCTTGTGCAGCGAGGCCGCAGGAGGAGAGGAGGCATGCATTTAGCAAGATCAATAGCATGAAAATAGCGATAAAAGATAAAAAGAGCTGCAACATTTCGGCGGTAAGAAAGAGGCTGAAGACAGTTAGTCAGAGGAGGGGAGTTGATGAAACGAAAAGCTTTTGATTCCACCTTATCTAATAAAGCTGTATGAGGGGAACCGCCCCAAACATGCGAAGAGTACTCCATACAAGGACGGATAAGGCCCTTGTACAGAGTTAGCAGTTGGAGGAGCGAGAAATCTGGCGGAGACGCCTCAGAACGCCTAACTTCATAGAAGCTGTTTTAGCAAGAGATGAGATGTGAAGTTTCCAGTTAAGATTATGAGTAAAGGACAGACCGAGGATATTCAGTGTGGAAGAGGGAGACAGTTGAGTGTCATTGAAGAAGAGGGGATAGTTGTCTGGAAGGTTGTGTCGAGTTGATAGATGGAGGAATTGAGTTTTTGAGGCATTGAACACTACTAGTTTTTTCTGCCCCAATCAGAAATCTTAGAAAGATCAGAAGTCAGGCGTTCTGTGGCGTCCCTGCGTGATCTGTTGACTTCCTGAAGGGTTGGTCGTCTCTGAAAGGACGTGGAAAGATGTAGGGTGGTATCATCAGCGTAGGAGTGGATAGGGCAAGAAGTTTGGTTAAGAAGGTCATTAATGAATAATAGAAAGAGAGTGGGTGACAGGACAGAACCCTGAGGAACACCACTATTAATAGATTTAGGAGAAGAACAGTGGCCGTCTACCACGGCTGCAATTGAACTGTCGTAAAGAAAACTTGAGGTAGAGTCGCAGAGAGAAGGATAGAAACCGTAGGAGGGCAGTTTTGATATCAAACCTTTGTGCCAGACTCTGTCAAAAGCTTTACATATGTCTAACACGACAGCAAAAGTTTCACCGAAATCTCTAAAAGATGACCTAGACTCAGTAAGGAAAGCCAGAAGATCACCAGTAGAGCGACCTTAACGGAAACCATATTGGCAATCAGGTAGAAGATTGTAAAGTGACAGATGTTTAAGAATCTTCTTATTCGGGGTTGATTCAAAAACTTTAAACAAGCAAGAGATTAAAGCTATAGGACGGTAGTTAGAAGGATTAGAACGGTCACCCTCTTTTGGAACAGTCTGAATGTAGGCAAACTTCCAGCAAGAAGGAAAGGTAGAAGAGTTTGCCCAAGCAAGGTGCAAGCACGGAAACACAGTTTTTGAAGGACCCCATCATGTCCATAAGGCTTCCGAGGGTATAGGCCAGCGAGGACATGGAAAACATCATTATGAAGAACTTTAATTGTAGGTATGAAATAGTCAGAGGAGGAGGAGAGGAGGACAAGCCCAGAATCATCCATCGTGGAGTTGTTAGCAAAGGTTTGAGAGAAGAGTTCAGCTTTAGAGATAGATGAGATGGCAGAGGTGCCATCAGGATAAAATAAAAGAGAGAAAGATGAAGTAGTAAAGTTGTTTTTTGGTCAGATGCCAGAAGTCACGAGGGGACTTGGAGTTTGAAAGTTTCTGACATTTTCTGTTTATGAAGGAGTGTTTGGTAAGTTGAAGATCAGACTTGGCATGATTCCAGGCAGAAATAAAAAGTGCATGAGATTCAGGAGATGGAAGGTTCAAGTACTTTTTGCGGGCAATCTCTCTATCATGTATAGCACGAGAACAGGCTGTGTTAAGCCTAGGTTTAGAAAGTTTAGGTTGAGAAAAAGAATGAAGAATGTACTCCTCCATGACAGAGACTATCACATCTCTTATACATTCAGCACAGAGATTTTATTTTTCTTTTTATGTTTCGGCCAATAGCACCTGTAGGCACACTTGAAGAGTGTATGGGAAGAGCTGTTCAGCTTCAGCCCATTAGTGGTGCAGGCAACTTTATTTATAGTACTACCCATATTAGGGCCTATGTCACTACCCAAGCGCATCTTCGATGTAACCACCTAGAACCTGGGTATCATGGTGACATGCAGGTAACTTTAAACCACTCAGCAACTGGCATAGTTTAAAGCGGTATGTGGTGGGAATCGAACCTACGCGTGGACGTCTGCCAGATCCCACGCTCACCACCTTATCCACTACGCCACTGCCTCCCTTAAATGATGGGTCTCTGACACGGAAACAGTAATCATTCCAGGGAAAATCAGCATAATACCTCCTCAGGTCCTCCCAACTGGAAGAGGCAAAACGCCAGAGGCACCTCTGTTTTGGCTGATCCTTAGGAGTAATTGGAGAAATAGGACAATATACAGAAATGAGATTGTGGTAGGAGTAGCCCAATGGAGAAGATAGGGTAACAGCATAAGCAGAAGAATTAGAGGTAAGGAAAAGATCAAGAATGTTGGGCGTATCTCCAAGACGGTCAGGAATACGAGTAGGGTGTTGCACCAGTTGCTCTAGGTCATGGAGGATAGCAAAGTTGAAGGCTAGTTCACCAGGATGGTCAGTGAAGGGAGAGGAAAGCCAAAGCTGGTGGTGAACATTGAAATCTCCAAGGATGGAGATCTCTGCGAAAGGGTAGAGGGACAGAATGTGCTCCACTTTGGAAGTTAAATAGTCAAAGAATTTACTATAGTCAGAGGAGTTAGGGGAGAGATAGACAGCACAGATAAATTTAGTTAGAGAGTGACTATTGAGTCTAAGCCAGATGGTGGAAAACTCGGAAGATTCAAGAGCGTGGGCACGAGAGCAAGTTAGGTCGTTGCTCACATAGATGCAACATCCAACTTTGAAGCGAAAATGAGGATAGAAAAGGTAGGAGGGAACAGAAAAGGGGCTACTGTGTTTCGGTGAGGAAAAGAAGATTAGGTTTAGTAGAGGAGACGTGGTGTTTTACAGATTGAAAATTAGATCTAAGACCGCAAATGTTGCAGAAGTTAAAGAAGAAAAAGTTGAGGGAAGTGTCAAGACATTTTAGTTCGGCACCGAGAGACCAGTCAGACCTGGGGACATTTCTGGTCCCCTCCCCAGAAGGGGACTCTGAAGCTGGATTTGGAGTCGCCATTTTTTTATTTTGAGTTTTAAGTGAAGAGTATGTGTGTAGTTTTGTGTGAAGAAAGAGAGTTGTCGTTGTAGGGCAGGCTGTGACTGCCCCCTAGAGTTATGAGACACAAAGGGAAACGTTCAGCGTGATCACAACTAGCTTTAATGGAAGGTTCACAGCACCCCTTGAACTAGTGCTATTAGACTTCGCTGGAAATAAATTATCGTTTCGGTAGGCGAAGATGCCTCTGCCAGCTGGGGTGACCTGAGGAGGTATTATGCTGATTTTCCCTGGAATGATTATTGTTTTCGTGTCAGAGACCCATCTGTGCGCATAACATGTAACAAAGGTGATAGTGTCTAGCATGGAGGCGTACATTCCCCACTCTTTTTCTCAACCTAAACTTTCTAAACCATGGTTTAACTTAGCCTGTTCTTGTGCTATACATGAAAGAGAGGTTGCACACAAAAGGTACTTGAGCCTCCCATCCTCTGAATCTCATGCACTTTATTTTTATTTTTCTGCCCGGAATCATGCCAAGACTGTTCTTCAACTTGCCAAACACTCCTTCATAAATAGGAAATGTCAAAATCTTTCAAACTCTAACTCTCCTAGAGACTTCTGGCATCTGGCCAAAAACATCTCAAATAACTTCACTTCTTCATCTTTCCTCCTTTATTTCATCCTGATGGCACCACTGCCATCTCTTCTGTCTCTAAAGCTGAACTCTTTCTCAAACCTTTGCTCACAACTCCACCTTGGATGATTCTGGGCTTGTCCTCCTCTCCTCCTCCCTCTGACTATTTCATGTCTACAATTAAAATTCTTCATAATGATGTTTTCCATGCCCTCACTGGCCTAAACCCTCGGAATACTTATGGATCTGATGGGGTCCTTCCTATTGTTCTCAAAAACTGTGCTTCCATGCTTGCACCATGCCTGGCCAAACTCCTCAAAGTCTGTCTATCGACTTTTACCTTTCCTTTTTGTTGGAAGTTTGCCTACATTCAACCTGTTCCTAAAATGGGTAACCGTTCTAATCCCTCAAATTAAAGTACGTCCTATAGATTTAATCTCTTGCTTGTCTAAAGTTTTTCAATCTATCCTCGATTCTTAAACATTTGTCACTTCACAATCTTTTATCTGATCGCCAGAATGGCTTCCATCAACGTCGCTCTACTAGTGATCTTCTGGCTTTCCTTACTGAGTCTTTTCGGTGAAAATTTTGCTGTCGTGTTAGACATATCAAAGCTTTTAATAGAGTCTGGCACAAAGCTTTGATCTCAAAACTATCCTCCTACGGCTTCTATCCTTCTCTCTGCAACTATATCTCAAGTTTCCTTTCCGACCGTTCTATTGCTGCTGTGGTAGACCGTAGACGGCCACTGTTCTTCTCCTAAATGTATCAACAATGGTGTTCCTCAGGGTTCTGTCCTGTCACCCACTCTCTTTCTATTATTCATTAATGACCTTCTTAACCAAACTTCTTGCCCTATCCGCTCCTACGCTAATGATCTTTCCATGTCCTTTCAGGGACGACCAACCCTTCAGGAAGTCAACAGATCACGCAGGGACGCCACAGAACGCCTGATCTTTCTAAGATTTCTGATTGGGGCAGAGAAAATTTAGTAGTTTTCAATGGCTGAAAACCTCAATTCCTCCATCTATCAACTCGACACAACCTTCCAGACAACTATCCCTCTTCTTCAATGACACTCAACTGTCTCCCTCTTCCACACTGAATATCCTCGGTCTGTCCTTTACTCATAATCTAAATTGCAAACTTCACATATCATCTCTTGCTAAAACAGCTTCTATGAAGTCAGACGCTCTGAAGCGTCTCCGCTAGTTTTTCTTGCTTCTCGACGGCTTACTCTGTACGCACAAGGGCCTTATCCGCCCTTATATGAGGGGAAGGGTTCTGCTCACACAGCTTTATTAGACAGGATGGAATCAAAAGCTCTTCGTCTCATCAGTTCCCCTCCTCTAACTGACTGTCTTCAGCCTCTTTTTCACCGATGGAATGTTATATTTCGTGCTATCTTTTATCGCTATTTTCATGCTAACTGCTTTACTGATCTTGCTATATGCATGCCTCCCCTCCTCCTACGGCCTCGCTGCACAAGGCTTTCTTCTTCTCACCCCTATTCTGCCCAACTCTTTAACGCAAGATTTAAGGGGACCGTCCGGTGAGGTTTTTGAAAAATCGAAAATAAAGAGGTACGTGGGTAATTTTTTTTTTTTTCGCTGATAGATGTTTATTACACGATGTTAGTTTAGTAGTTACAAGCGAATTGGCCCATAAATAACTGCGTGAAAAATAAAAAAAAATCAACTTAAAAAGAAAATTCCTATAAACTTTGTCACTAGAGGACATATTTCAATTTTGCCAGTACGGATATGAAGTATGTCGTATACTCTACCAAAACTTTTCACCTCAGAATTTTGATTTTTTTTTCTATTTTGATGGCCATTATGAATTTTTTTTTTATATTTTTTTCGACTTTTTTTTTTATATAAAATTATATTGCGGCACTTAAGAAAAATTCCAAATTATAGGAGGTGGAAATGTAGCAGCTTCATTGAGCTTCAAAATGATACCTTAAAATTGAAAATTCGTTGAGACATGTGGGAGAAGATTTGATTTGAATGATAAACAGTGGAAACTGAGAAAAAGGCAAAAAACCCCAGAGATGTCATTTTCGTCCTCTATGACCCTGTACATTTATTTGGGTTGGATATTTCGTGCTCATACACCACCATGTGCATCATATATCCTTTTTAGGCATGTTTAGAATATTCTGTACGACTCATATGGCACCTGGCTGCCCCTACAATGATTGTAGTTATTAGTCGCTCGAAGGCGAGGGTGTCTCCCATCCATGTATGGTCGTTACAATTTGTAATTTCCACTTGCACCGTTTGTTTAGATATTGTAAGGCAAAAAAAAGCAGGTAAAATAGGCTGGATTGTCGCTTGCAAGGTGTGAAATAACGGACGAGATACTCGCAGTCACATGGACACTGAAATAAATAAATAGATAAATATATATATATATATATATATATATATATATATATATATATATATATATATATATATATATATATATATATATATATATATATATATATATATATATATATATATATATATATATATATATATATATATATATATATATATATATATATATATATATATATATATATATATATATATATATATATATATATATATATATATATATATATATATATATATATATATATATATATATATATATATATATATATATATATATATATATATATATATATATATATATATATATATATATATATATATATATATATATATATATATATATATATATATATATATATATATATATATATATATATATATATATATATATATATATATATATATATATATATATATATATATATATATATATATATATATATATATATATATATATATATATATATATATATATATATATATATATATATATATATATATATATATATATATATATATATATATATATATATATATATATATATATATATATATATATATATATATATATATATATATATATATATATATATATATATATATATATATATATATATATATATATATATATATATATATATATATATATATATATATATATATATATATATATATATATATATATATATATATATATATATATATATATATATATATATATATATATATATATATATATATATATATATATATATATATATGTGTGTGTGTGTGTGTGTGTGTGTGTGTGTGTGTGTGTGTGTGTGTGTGTTCTCTCTCTCTCTCTCTCTCTGCATACCAATCATAAATGAAAGACATGATGACAGTAACCATAGGTAAATACTACTACGTATCAAATTCTTAAATTTCTCGGAAATTGTCCTTTGTTCTAATAGTGTAGGGTAGGGGTGGGCAAATTATTCAGTGCTATGGCCACATTAAAAAAAAAATCACGATCTCATAGGGCCTCATTTTATAGTAATCCAAAATTATTACAAAATTAAGGGCTTCTATAGGAAAAGCCATTCTCACAGGCATGTGCACACTTGCGGGAAGAAAATGAAATGCTCACAATACTATAGCGTTGTTTATTAACTTGCTTCTTCAAATTTACTAACATTTGTCGGGCCGCATGAATTCCTTTGGCGGGCCGAAGTTTGCCCACATCTGGTGCAGGCAATTAGGCTTACCTTTTATTCGTCTGATGAAATATCACCAACTTCCACAACAGTAAGCACTATCTATTCACGTGGTGCTGATGCAAATTCGGATCTGTCTATTCTCAGTCTCCCTGTATCTTATTTACCAATGGCTCTAACAGAAACGATCAAACGCGTGTTGTAGGGTAGTCCACATATCCAACAAGATAGTCGGCCTGTCATCATTAGTTGAAGAGACTACTAAACTATTTCACCTGTTGTTTGCATGCATCAGTTTCGTATCAAGATAAAAAAAAAAACTTTTAATACTAATTAAAACAATAATCAGTATTAAAAATCTATTTGAAACCGATGTACCAGTACTGGTATCCATGAATGTGTGAAAAGTCATCTTTAACCACGTATATAGGTACCGTTCACTGAATATTCTGGTAAATTTACACATCACGAGGTTCGGAGACGGACACGATAACATAAGATTTTGCCAGCGTTGTTGTTTCGGCATGGTTTGTCACTTTCTGGCGTTTTACTTTTTTATCAGCTATTTTTAAATCAAATTTACTTTTTTCTTGAGTGTGATATGCAGGCTGATGTGGTCATGTGCCTTGGCTGAAGAGTGATATCGATGGGTTTGTGACTGAATATGGTACGTATTGTCATACTCTCTCTTTTGGAATATTATTTTTTTGTATTAACAAAAACTAGTAGCTACAAACTTCAGAGAGCACGACGTATTCAATTTCATACATGAACCTTGATTCCCGTAGAAGATCCGTCAGCTGGAAATAGACTACTTAAGTAGCCTTTACCGTTCACAAGTCCAAACTACCGCATGTATCGGTTGTTTGTCTTCGTGAGTTCAAATTATAATAAAAATACGATTTTAGTGCTATTTATCTTTATTTATAACTTCAAACTTACCTAAGTTTTCAATTATGTCTATTATATTATTCTTTGAATATAGATAACAATGATGTATTGTCTATCAAAACAAGCACATATAGCCTACAACTAGACCATTGAAACTATTGTATACACAGGTTTGCCATATGAATGAGGTAATTGACGTAGAGAACAACAGAGGTGAACCTTAACACACCAGCGGAGACAATAACAAGGGGACTTATTAATGTATTGCTACAGTTGTTAAAATCATAATCATACCATAACTAAGTCTTTCGTTATCCTGGGAAGCAATTAGTGTCGTAATTGATAATTTGTCATACACCTGTGAAAAAAATAATCGATAAGGCTATAGACAATTTCACATTTAACTTCCTTGTTGAAGCAGTAAATAGGAACAACGTTAAATTTTCCAAGCATTTTGTGCTACTTTCAATCTGAAAGGGGATTGATTCAGCCTAGAAGCCAAACATTAGTAAATCCTTCCTTTAAAATCACATTATAACCTAAAAATGTGAGTAATCTAGTAGTTGGATGGAAAAACATAACAACTTGTCAGTTTAGCATTATGATTCGGATTCACTGCCACTCTTCTTAACCATCAAAAATAATAGGTCATCCATGAGTTCCACCCCCAGCCCCACACTACCTCCCTTCAAATTTAGAAGAGAGCTCGGAGGTTTAGTGCCCACGCAGTGTTCGTCTGGGTCGCGGTGCGTCACCACCATGACCTTCTGCGACTTCCTTCAGCGTCTACTTTTGCTGACGCTTGTGCTAGCGGCCGTAGTTTCTGTTGGCTGCGGTTATCGTGATGGCAATAATATTAAAGGTACTGAAAGTGGGTGGTGCATACGAAAAAGACCTATATGAAAACGGTTTCTCCTTCTGTCTGAATCATCTTGTCCCGTTTGGTATGTTCATTGGCTCTGTGCGAGTCGAAAAAGTTTTGATTATGCTAACCGCGAATATTGTAATCTTGATTCCGAACGGTGAAATAGTTATTAGGTAAGAAATTGCGTGCAATGTTTATTGTACATTGGTAAAATTCTAGTTTCTGCCCATACTCCCCACTCCACCCCCCAACAAGCTTGGGGACAGGTGGGAATGCGGGGTTTTGGGTGGGGTACATGAAATGCGTCAAAAATGCGTATTTTTTGCGTTAAAAAAAAAATCAATTAAAAAGTCTCCGGA
>NC_059302.1:14870166-14890876 GCF_017591435.1 Portunus trituberculatus
TCAATAAGAAGATTCTTAAACATCTGTCGCTTAACAATCTTTAACTGATGGCAGTATGGCTTCCGTCAAGGGCTCCCTACTGGTGGTGTTCTGGCATTCCTTACTGAGTTTTGGTCATCCTCTTTTAGAGATTTTGGTGAAACTTTTGCTGTCGCGTTAGACATATTAAAAGCTTTTGATAGTCTTCCACAAATCTTTGATTTCAAAACTGCCCTCCTACAGTTTCTACCCTTTAATCTGCTACTTCATGCTACTTCCGACATATCTCAAGTTTCCACACACACACACACACACACACACACACACACACACACACACACACACACACACACACACACACACACACACACACACACACACACACACACACACACACACACACACACACACACACACACACACACACACACACACACACACACACACACACACACACACACACACACACACACACACACACACACACACACACACACACACACACACACACACACACACACACACACACACACACATCAACGACATGCCAGAACACAGTGAACAGCTACATAAATTTATCAACGACATTGCAGATGATACGAAACTGTGCAGAGTTATAAAGCAAAAGGAGGATTGTGAAATACTGCAAGACCTAAATAAGATCTGGGAATGGAGTAAGAAGTGGGAAATGGAATTCAATGTGAACAAAAGCCATGTCATGGAAATGGGGAAGAGTGAAAGACGACCTGTGGGAATCTATAAGATGGGAGATGGTGTAGAACTGGGGAAAGTCAAAAAGGAAAAGGACTTAGGAGTGACGATGGAAGAAAACAATCAACCAGTAAGCCTTATTGATAGAATTTTTAGAGAAACATATAATTTGCTGAGGAATATTGGAGTAGCATTTCACTACATGGACAAAGAAATGATGAAGAAATTGATAAATACTATAATAAGACCTAGATTGGAATATGCAGGAGTAGTGTGGACCCCTCATAAAAAAAACACATAAGAAAATTGAGAGGCTACAAAAATGGCTACAAGAATGGTCCCAGAACTTGAAGGGATGACATATGAGGAGAGACTAAAGGCTATGGATCTACCAACCTTGGAACAAAGAAGGGAGAGGAGACCTGATACAAGTCTATAAATTGATCAACGGAATGGACCAAGTGGATAATGAGAAACTGATCTTGAGAGAAGAATATGACGTCCGAAGTACAAGATCGCATAGTAAAAAGCTGAGAAAGGGAAGATGTCTGAGATATTAAAAAATATAGTTTCCCGCAGAGATGTATTGAGACGTGGAACAGTTTAGATGAAGAAGTAGTGTCTGCAAAGAGTGCACACTTTTAAAGTAAGATTGGATAAGTGTAGATATGGAGACGGGGCCACACGAGCATAAAGCCTAGGCCCTGTAAAACTACAACTAGGTAAATACAACTAGGTAAATACACACACACACACACACACACACACACATAGCTCTGAGCTCGTTCCGTAGGGTAACGTCTGGCTGTCTCGTCAGAGACTGCAGCAGATCAAACGGTGAATTACAGTGAATTAGACACACACACACACACACACACACACACGAGAAAGAAACAAGAAAAGGATATAATTGATAAATGTAAAGACCAACCAAGGCTTTTTTTACAGACATGTGAACAACAACATCAAAAATAGAGAAAGTATTGAAAGTTTAGAAGTAAATGGAGTATGCAGTGAGGATCCCAGGGAAATGGCAGAGGCTATGAATGGATGCTTTCGGAAGGTATTCACAAAGGAGACTGCTTTTGACAAACCACTGGTAATGGAACAGAAAGGGATTATGAAGGAGTTTCAAGTAACTGTGGAGGAGATCAAGAATATGATGGGGAGTTTAGAAGTGAGAAAAGCTGTGGGACCTGATGGGGTATCAGGATGGATTTTAAGAGAATGCAGGAGCAACTGGCAGAAAAAGTTTGAAGTAATTGATGCCTCATTAAGGGAAGGTGTAGTGCCCCAAGACTGGAAAAGAGCTAACATTGTCCCAATTTATAAATCAGGTAACAAGAGAGACCCATTGAACTATAGACCAGTGTCACTTACAAGTGTGGTAGCTAAGATGTGTGAGAGGGTGGTGAAGAATAGATGGACAGACTTCTTGGAGAAAATGACATACTTTGTGAGTGTCAATTTGGTTTTAGAAAAGGGCGTTCATGCACGACAAACCTGATATGTTACTATTCGAGGGTGATAGATGTAATACAGGAAAGAGATGGTTGGGCTGATGGAATATATCTGGATTTAAAAAAGGCCTTTGATAAGGTACCACACCGGAGACTGATCTGGAAACTTGAAATGGTAGGAGGAGTGCATGGCAGTTTACTAAAATGGATGGAAGACTTTTGGTAGGAAGAGAAATGAGAACAATAATTAAGGACAGACCATCAGAATGGGGCTTGGTGGAGAGTGGAGTTCCACAGGGATCAGTGTTGGCACCAGTAATGTTCGCGGTCTACATAAATGACATGGTGGATGGGGTGTCCAGTTATGTGAGCCTATTTGCAGACGATGCAAAATTGTTAAGAAAAGTGAGATGTGACAAAGATTGCGAACTACTCCAGGAAGACTTGGACAGAATATGGAAATGGAGCTGTACATGGCAAATGGAGTTCAACACGACAAAATGCAAGAAAATAGAGTTTGGCAAGAGTGAAAGAAGAATCAGGAGTATGTACAAGATAGGAAATGAAGACATAAAACCAGTCATGAAGAAAAAGACCTTGGGGTGACAATTACCAATGACCTATCGCCAGAGAGACATATAAACAAAATAATTGGAGAAGTATTGAACTTATTGAGGAACATAAGAGTGGCGTTCGTATATTTAGATGAAGAAATGATGAAGAAAATAATTACTGCAATGATAAGACCGAGGCTTGAATATGCAACAATACAGTGGGCTCCGAACTTAAAGAAACACATAAGGAAACTAGAGAAAGTACAGAGGGCTGCAACAAAAATGGTGCCTGACTTAAGAGATTTGACTTATGAAGACAGACTGAAAAGAATGCAACTTCCGACCCTGGAAAACAGAAGAGAAAGGGAGACCTGATAGCAATATACAGAGTGATGATTGGCATGGAAAAATGGATAGGGAAGATCTGTGTATGTGGAATGAAAGAATGTCGAGAGGGCATGGGAAAAACTAAAATGGCCACTTATAGGAGAGATGTGAAAAATATAGCTTCCCTCATAGAAGGGTGGAAGCATGGAATAGTTTAGACGTGGAAGTGGTCAACGCAAGGAATATTCATGATTTTAAGAAAAGCTGGACATTAATAGATATGGAGATGGGACAACACGAGCATAGCTCTTTTCCGTATGTTACAATTAGGTAAATACAATTAGGTAAACACACACACACACACACACACACACACACACACACACACACACACACACACACACACACACACACAGACGACCAGTGGGAATCTATAAGATGGGAGATGGAGTAGAACTAGAAAAAGTAAAAAGGAAAAGGACTTGGGAGTGACAATGGAAGAAAATAATCAAGTTAGCCATATTGATAGAATTTTCAGAGACGTATAATTTGCTAAGGAATATTGGAGTAGCATTTCACTATATGGACAAGGAAATGATGAAGAAATTGATAAGTACTAAAATAAGACCTAGATTGGAATATGGAGTTGTGTGGATAAAAAAAAAAAATAAGGAGACTAGAGACTAAAAATGGCTACAAGAATGGTTCCAGAATTTAAAGGGATGGCATATGAGGAGAGACTAAAGGCAATGGATCTACCAACCTTGGAGCAGAGAAAAGAGAGAGGGGATCTGATACAAGTTTATAAATTGATTAACGGAATGGATGAAGTGGATAATGAGAAACTGATCCTGAGAGAAGAATATGACTTTAGAAGCACAAGATCGCATAGTAAGAAACTAAGGAAGGACGATGTCTGAGAGATGTTAAAAAATTTAGTTTCCCACAAAGATGTGTTGAGACTTGGAACAGTTTGAGTGAGGAAGTGGTATCAGCAAAGAGTGTACATAGTTTTAAAGAAAAATTGGATAAGTGTAGATATGGAGACGGGACCACAGAGCATAAAGAGGTGTAAAACTACAACTAGGTAAATACAACTAGGTAAATACACACACACACACACACACACACACACACAAACACACACACACACACACACACAAAGGTAGCTCAGTGGTTAGAGACTGGCTTCACAAGCCAGAGGACCGGGGTTTGATTGGCCGGGTGGAGATATTTGGGTGTCTCCTTTCAGAGTGTTCACCTAGCAGTGAGTAGGTAGGGATGAAATGAGGAGTTGACCTTGTTGTCCCAGTGTGTGGTGTGTGCCTGGTCTCGGGTCTATCCAAAGATCGGAAATAATGAGCTCTAAGCTGAGGATAATCTGGCTGTCTGAGAGACTGCAGCAGATCAAACAGTGAAACACACACACACACACACACACACACACACACACACACGAACATAGATGGATTTCTGTCTAAGAGGCTAGAATGTATGGATTACCTAAGAAATAACGAACTGGACATAATGTGTGTCGTGGAAACAAAGCTAAGGCCCGAAATAAAGCTAGACTGGTTTGTTGTAAATCACTACAAAGTATGGAGAAATGATAGAAAAAATAAAGGAGGTGGTGGTATAATGGTTCTTACTAAGAAAGATCTGATAGTGAAGGAGGTGAACTATAGTAAAAGAAATGAGAGGAAGTGATAAGTATGCTTGTAACAGATGGCAAGAGGGACATTAATATTATAATAGTATACATACCACCCAGAACCAATGCTTGGGAATATGAACAGTACCAAATGGTGATGAGAAATACTCTAGACAGAATGAAGCAAGAACTCCAGAAAGGATAGTGATGATAGTTGGAGACTTTAATTGCAAAGAAATAGTGTGGGAAGACTACGAAGTGGTGAATGGTGGTGAGTGGGCAGAAGAATTTTTAAAGGTAGCAACAAATAACTTGACACAGGGGGTGAGATCACCAACAAGGTGCAGGGGACAGGATGTTGCAGCAAGGTTGGATATGGTATTTACCAGGGGAATCTCTAAAAGAGGAAATTGAACATGAAAGTCCCTTGGGGAAAAGCAATCATGATGTCCTAAGCTTTGAGCTGGATACAGAATTAAGCACGAATAAGATTGTGGAACGCAGGGAGGAAAAATTAAATTATACTAGGGCAAATTATAACCATATAAGGGAGTTCTTTAATGAAATTGACTGGTCCATGGTATACCAGGAAAGAGAGATGCAATTGAAGTACGATAAATTTATGGATTTGTATAACTCTGCTGTGAAAAAGTTTGTGCCATATTACAGAAAGAGGACTTTAAATAATAAACAGTGGTTTAATAGAAATTGTGAAGAAGCAAAAAAGAACAAAGAAAAGGCATGGAAGAAACTTAAGAAAAAGTGATGTATTATCAAGGAAAGGCTACAAAACAGCAAGGAATAGATATGTTGAAGTAAGGAGAACAGCACAGAAGGAATATGAACAGAGGGTGGTGGAAAACTGTGATAGTGACCCAAAAATGTTTTACAATAGAAAAGGTAAAAAAACTGGGAAGAAGTATATGAAGATGCTGGAGAGAGAGCTGAAATTTTGAACGACAACTTTTGCAAAGTGTTTACAAAGGAGGAGCATTTTATGGGAGGAAGGCCTACAGAAATAAAGGAAATGCAGGACATCATGGTTACTAAGGAAGATTTAAGGAAAATTATAAGCAATCTGGATATTAATGAATCAATGGGGCCTGATGGCATATCTGGGAGGTTGCTAAAAGAATGTCAGGATCAATTGTTGAACCCCATATTTGATATTGTGGAAACCTCCATATGAACAGGAATAGTCCCGAAAGAGTGGAAAAGAGCTGACATTGTGCCTATATATAAGAATGGTAGTAGAATGGAACCGCTAAATTATAGACCAGTATCGTTGACTAGTATATTGTGCAAGGTATGTGAAGAAGTAATTAAAGCTAAGTGGAGTGAGTATCTAGAAAGTGAAAACGTTCTGAGTGAAAGGCAGTTTGGTTTCAGAAAAGGAAGATCGTGTGTATCCAATTTATTATGTTTTTATTCAAGAGTGACTGACATACTACAACATAGAGAGAGATGGGTGGATGCTATCTACCTGGACTTGAGAAAGGCCTTTGATAAAGTACCACACAATAGACTGATGTGGAAACTAAAGATGACTGGAGGAGTAAATGATAAACTAGCAAAATGGATGGAAAATTACTTAATGGGAAGAGAAATGAGAACAGTGGTGAGAGGAAGGAAGTCCGAGTGGAAGAAGGTAACCAGTGGAGTTCCACAAGGGTCAATGCTGGGTCTCATCACGTTTTTTATTTGTTAATGATATGCCAGTAGGAATTGACAGTTATATGAACATGTTGCGGACGATACTAAAATTATGAGGAGAGTAAAGAATGTGGAAGATTGTAACAAGTTACAGGAAAATCTTGATAAAATGAGTGGAGTAAAGAGTGGCAGATGGAATTTAATATAGACAAGACCCATGTTATGAAAATGGGAAGAAGTAGATACAGACCAAACTGGGATTACAGACTGGGTGATGAGAAAATTAAAGAGACCAATGAGGAGAAAGACTTAGGAGTAACCGTGCAAAACACTTTGTCATCGGAGAAACACATTAACAAGATTTTTGGGAAAACATACAACATGCTTCAAAATATTGGCCTTGCATTCCACTACCTAGATGAAGGAATGATGAAGATATTATGTACCTTAAGTCTTAAGACCCCAGCTAGAATATGCAGTATGTATGGTCACCGCATATGAAGAAAAATGTGAAGAAGGTAGAAAGGCCTTTGTACAAAGGCTGGCAACAAGGATGGTACCAGGACTCAGGGAGTTAGACTGAGGAAAGACTGAGGAAGCTGGGGCTGACCACATTAGAAGAGAGAAGAACAAGAGACATGATAACTATGTATAAATTGGTGAACAAGGTTGACATACTGGATAGAGAGTTGATAAAGGTGACCACAAGTAATCATCTCCGAGGACATGGAAAAAAGCTAATAAAGGACATCTGTCTAAATGACGTGAGAAAATACAGTTTTCCGCATTGATAAGTGGAATAAACTGAGCAGTCATGTCGTTGACGCGGTGTGTGTCAATCAGATGAAAAAGAGATGACAGGAATGGACAAGGAGACAGGACACAGAGCTTAGCTTGGGCCCTGTAATACACAAATAGGTAAATACACACACACACACACACACACACACTGATCCTGAGAGAAGAATATGACATTCGAAGCACAAGATCGCACAGTAAAAAGCTGAGAAAAGGAAGATGACTGAGAGATGTTAAAAAATATAGTTTCCCGCAAAGATGTATTGAGACGTGGAACAGTTTAAATGAAGAAGTAGTGTCTGCAACGAGTGTGCATACTTTTAAAGTAAGATTGGATAAGTGTAGATATGGAGACGGGGCCACACGAGCATAAAGCCCAGGCCCTGTAAAACTACAACTAGGTAAATACACACACACACACACACACACAGGTAGCTCAGTGGTTAGAGCGCTGGCTTCACAAGCCAGAGGACCAAGGTTCGATTCCCTAGCTGGGTGGAGATATTTGGGTGTTTCTCCTTTCACGTGTAGCCCCTGTTCACCTAGCAGTGAGTAGGTACGGGATGTAAATCGAGGAGTTGTGACCTTGTTGTCCCGGTGTGTGGTGTGTGCCTGGTCTCAGGCCTATCTGAAGATCGGAAATAATGAGCTCTGAGCTCATTGTAGGGTAACGTCTGGCTGTCGTCAGAGACTGCAGCAGATCAAACAGTGAAACACACACACACACACACACACGCTGGTAGCTCAGTGGTTAGAGCTGAGCTCCACAAGCCAGAGGACTGGGGTTCGATTGGCCGCGTGGAGATATTTGGGTGTGTCCTTCACGTGTAGTGTTCACCTAACAGTGAGTAGGTACGGGATGTAAATTGAGGAGTTGTGACCTTTTTGTCCCGGTGTGTGGTGTGTGCCTGGTCTCAGGCCTATCCGAAGATTGGAAGTAATGAGCTCTGAGCTCACACACACACACACACACACACACCTATCGCCAGAGAGACATATAAACAAAATAATTGGAGAAGTATTGAACTTATTGAGGAACATAAGAGTGGCGTTCGTATATTTAGATGAAGAAATGATGAAAATAATTACTGCAATGATAAGACCGAGGCTTGAATATGCAACAATACAGTGGGCTCCGAACTTAAAGAAACACATAAGGAAACTAGAGAAAGTACAGAGGGCTGCAACAAAAATGGTGCCTGACTTAAGAGATTTGACTTATGAAGACAGACTGAACAGAATGCAACTTGACCCTGGAAAACAGAAGAGAAAGGGAGACCTGATAGCAATATACAGAGTGATGATTGGCATGGAAAAATGGATAGGGAAGATCTGTGTATGTGGAATGAAAGAATGTCGAGAGGGCATGGGAAAAACTAAAATGGCCACTTATAGGAGGGATGTGAAAAATATAGCTTCCCTCATAGAAGGGTGGAAGCATGGAATAATTTAGACGTGGAAGTGGTCAACGCAAGGAATATTCATGATTTTAAGAAAAAGCTGGACATTAGTAGATATGGAGACGGGACAGTACGAGCATAGCTCTTTTCCGTATGTTACAATTAGGTAAATACAATTAGGTAAATACACACACACACGTGCAGTGCACACACACACACACACACACACACACACACACACACACTTGGACTTGGTCTTTAGTACAGAGCCAATGGTCATTGAGGAGATGAGGGTGGAGTGCCCTTTAGCAAAGAGTGATCATGCAGTTTTGGAGTTCAAGGTGATAGATGAAGAGAAATCTAGAAGAAATGAAGAATATAAAGTGGGAAGATGGAATTATGCCAAGACAGATTTTGGAAACCTAAAGAAATTCTTTCAAGAGACAAATTGGATGAAATTCAAGAGTGCTATGGGAGCAAATGAAAAGTGGAAGGAATTTATAAAAATATACAAAGAAGGTGAGAAAAAATTTGTACCAATAAGACAACATAGAGAAGTTGGAAAGCAGGACTGGTTTAACGATAGATGTGAAAAGGCTAGAACAAGAAAAGAGGATGCATGGAAGAGGTGGAGAAGGAAAAGACGGATTAAGCAGTGGAAAGTTACAAAAGAGCAAGAAATGAATATGTGTTGATTAGAAGAGAAGAAAGAAAGAAACAAGAAAAGGATATAATTGATAAATGTAAAGACCAACCAAGGCTTTTTACAGACATGTGAACAACAACATCAAAAATAGAGAAAGTATTGAAAGTTTAGAAGTAAATGGAGTATGCAGTGAAGATCCCAGGAAATGGCAGAGGCTATGAATGGATGCTTTGGAAGGTATTCACAAAGGAGACTGCTTTTGACAAACCACTGGTAATGGAACAGAAAGGGATTATGAAGGAGTTTCAAGTAACTGTGGAGGAGATCAAGAATATGATGGGGAGTTTAGAAGTGAGAAAAGCTGTGGGACCTGATGGGGTATCAGGATGGATTTTAAGAGAATGCAGGAGCAACTGGCAGAAAAAGTTTGTGAAGTAATTGATGCCTCATTAAGGGAAGGTGTAGTGCCCCAAGACTGGAAAAGAGCTAACATTGTCCCAATCTATAAATCAGGTAACAAGAGAGACCCATTGAACTATAGACCAGTGTCACTTACAAGTGTGGTAGCTAAGATGTGTGAGAGGGTGGTGAAGAATAGATGGACAGACTTCTTGGAGAAAATGACATACTTTGTGAGTGTCAATTTGGTTTTAGAAAAGGGCGTTCATGCACGACAAACCTGATATGTTACTATTCGAGGGTGATAGATGTAATACAGGAAAGAGATGGTTGGGCTGATGGAATATATCTGGATTTAAAAAAGGCCTTTGATAAGGTACCACACCGGAGACTGATCTGGAAACTTGAAATGGTAGGAGGAGTGCATGGCAGTTTACTAAAATGGATGGAAGACTTTTGGTAGGAAGAGAAATGAGAACAATAATTAAGGACAGACCATCAGAATGGGGCTTGGTGGAGAGTGGAGTTCCACAGGGATCAGTGTTGGCACCAGTAATGTTCGGTCTACATAAATGACATGGTGGATGGGGTGTCCAGTTATGTGAGCCTATTTGCAGACGATGCAAAATTGTTAAGAAAAGTGAGATGTGACAAAGATTGCGAACTACTCCAGGAAGACTTGGACAGAATATGGAAATGGAGCTGTACATGGCAAATGGAGTTCAACACGACAAAATGCAAGAAAATAGAGTTTGGCAAGAGTGAAAGAAGAATCAGGAGTATGTACAAGATAGGAAATGAAGACATAAAACCAGTCATGAAGAAAAGACCTTGGGGTGACAATTACCAATGACCTATCGCCAGAGAGACATATAAACAAAATAATTGGAGAAGTATTGAACTTATTGAGGAACATAAGAGTGGCGTTCGATATTTAGATGAAGAAATGATGAAGAAAATAATTACTGCAATGATAAGACCGAGGCTTGAATATGCAACAATACAGTGGGCTCGAACTTAAAGAAACACATAAGGAAACTAGAGAAAGTACAGAGGGCTGCAACAAAAATGGTGCCTGACTTAAGAGATTTGACTTATGAAGACAGACTGAAAAGAATGCAACTTCCGACCCTGGAAAACAGAAGAGAAAGGGAGACCTGATAGCAATATACAGAGTGATGATTGGCATGGAAAAATGGATAGGGAAGATCTGTGTATGTGGAATGAAAGAATGTCGAGAGGGCATGGGAAAAACTAAAATGGCCACTTATAGGAGAGATGAAAAATATAGCTTCCTCATAGAAGGGTGGAAGCATGGAATAGTTTAGATGTGGAAGTGGTCAACGCAAGGAATATTCATGATTTTAAGAAAAAGCTGGACATTAATAGATATGGAGACGGGACAACACGAGCATAGCTCTTTTCCCGTATGTTACAATTAGGTAAATACAATTAGGTAAATACACACACACACACACACACACACACACACACACACACACACACACACACACACACACACACACACACACACACACACACACAGGAGGAGATCAAGAATATGATGGGGAGTTTAGAAGTGAGAAAAGCTGTGGGACCTGATGGGGTATCAGGATGGATTTTAAGAGAATGCAGGGAGCAACTGGCAGAAAAAGTTTGAAGTAATTGATGCCTCATTAAGGGAAGGTGTAGTGCCCCAAGACTGGAAAAGATTTAACATTGTCCCAATCTATAAATCAGGTAACAAGAGAGACCCATTGAACTATAGACCAGTGTCACTTACAAGTGTGGTAGCTAAGATGTGTGAGAGGGTGGTGAAGAATAGATGGACAGACTTCTTGGAGAAAAATGACATACTTTGTGAGTGTCAATTTGGTTTTAGAAAAGGGCGTTCATGCACGACAAACCTGATATGTTACTATTCGAGGGTGATAGATGTAATACAGGAAAGAGATGGTTGGGCTGATGGAATATATCTGGATTTAAAAAAGGCCTTTGATAAGGTACCACACCGGAGACTGATCTGGAAACTTGAAATGGTAGGAGGAGTGCATGGCAGTTTACTAAAATGGATGGAAGACTTTTGGTAGGAAGAGAAATGAGAACAATAATTAAGGACAGACCATCAGAATGGGGCTTGGTGGAGAGTGGAGTTCCACAGGGATCAGTGTTGGCACCAGTAATGTTCGCGGTCTACATAAATGACATGGTGGATGGGGTGTCCAGTTATGTGAGCCTATTTGCAGACGATGCAAAATTGTTAAGAAAAGTGAGATGTGACAAAGATTGCGAACTACTCCAGGAAGACTTGGACAGAATATGGAAATGGAGCTGTACATGGCAAATGGAGTTCAACACGACAAAATGCAAGAAAATAGAGTTTGGCAAGAGTGAAAGAAGAATCAGGAGTATGTACAAGATAGGAAATGAAGACATAAAACCAGTCATGAAGAAAAAGACCTTGGGGTGACAATTACCAATGACCTATCGCCAGAGAGACATATAAACAAAATAATTGGAGAAGTATTGAACTTATTGAGGAACATAAGAGTGGCGTCAGATATTTAGATGAAGAAATGATGAAGAAAATAATTACTGCAATGATAAGACCGAGGCTTGAATATGCAACAATACAGTGGGCTCCGAACTTAAAGAAACACATAAGGAAACTAGAGAAAGTACAGAGGGCTGCAACAAAAATGGTGCCTGACTTAAGAGATTTGACTTATGAAGACAGACTGAACAGAATGCAACTTCCGACCCTGGAAAACAGAAGAGAAAGGGAGACCTGATAGCAATATACAGAGTGATGATTGGCATGGAAAAATGGATAGGGAAGATCTGTGTATGTGGAATGAAAGAATGTCGAGAGGGCATGGGAAAAACTAAAATGGCCACTTATAGGAGAGATGTGAAAAATATAGCTTCCTCATAGAAGGGTGGAAGCATGGAATAGTTTAGACGTGGAAGTGGTCAACGCAAGGAATATTCATGATTTTAAGAAAAAGCTGGACATTAATAGATATGGAGACGGGACAACACGAGCATAGCTCTTTTCCCGTATGTTACAATTAGGTAAATACACACACACACACACACACACACACACACACACACACACACACACACACACACACACACACACACCTCAACCAAATAAGAACCATTCATTAGTAGATGGCCACTGTTCTTCTAAATATATTAATAGTGGTGTTCCTCAGGGATCTGTCCTGTCACCCACTTTCTATTATTCACTAATGACCACCTTAAGTTGCCCTATTCACTCCTACGCTAATGGTACCACACTATGTACATCTTTCCACGTTCCTTCAGGAAGTCAACAGATCATGCAGGGATGCCACAGAATGCCTGACTTCTGGTTTTAGATTTTTGATTGGGGCAGAGAAAACACTGTAGTCTTCAATTCTTCCATCTATCAACTTGACACAGCCTTCCAGACAACTATCCTCTTTTCAATGACATTCAACTGTCTCCCTCTTCCACACTGAATATACTTGGTCTGTCCTTTACTCATAATCTTAACTGGAAACTTCACATCTTGTATCTTGCTAAAACAGCTTCTATGAAGTTAGGCATTCTGTGGCGTCTCCGCCAGTTTTCTCGCCACTCCAACTGCTAACTCTGTACAAGGGCCTTATCTGTCCTTGAATGGAGTACTCTTTGCATGTTTGGGAGGATTCCACTTACTTTTATCAAATAGGATGGAATCAAAAGCTTCATCTAATCAACTTCCCTCTTTTGACCATCTTCAGCCTCTTTCTCACTGCCAAAATGTTGCATCTCTTTATATCTTTTATTGCTATTTTCATGGTAACTGCTCAACTGATCTTGCTTACTGCTTGTCTCCTCCTTCCCCTCCTCCTCCTGCGGCCTCACTGCTCAAGGTTTTTTTCTTTTCATCCCTATTCTCTCCAACTCTCTAATACATCCTATTCTGTCGAGCCCTCTAATGCAAGGGTTAACCAATATTCTCGATCATTCATACTTTTCACTGGTAAATTCTGGAACTCCCTGCTTGCTTCTGTATTTCCATCTTCTACAACTTCACTTCTTTTAAGATGGTTTCAAGACATTTGTCCTTGTGTTTTGGCTAATTCCTTTCAAATCTTTTAGGAACCTTCATTTCCAGTGTGCCTTTTTTTTTTTTATAACATTTTGTTGACCTTGGCAGGTCTCCTTCTTGCATAAAAAAAAAAAAAAAATTATACTGCTTGAGTTTAGTTTGGCTGCTGCACACTCTGTAATTTCAAGGACTGAAGCAGAAGCTAAAATCTCATTATTCCAGTATTCCATAAATTCACCATCTTGATAAGTCTTTGGTCATATCTACTAAATCAGTTTCACCAATTTTGCTATGGACATGTAGTACACAATACCCTCCCAATGAATGTTTTTATCCTCTTGAATGCTTTTATCCCCCAGAGTCCGGAAGTGCATTTCTTTTAATAGCACAGGACGATGGAATCAGGCAGCTGTTCCTGGATGGCTCTCGCAACGTGCAAATTGTTCACTCGGGGAATGCATCGGTAAATAGTCCATGTATTGGTTTGTTAATCCAGTAATGACATTGAGAGGTGGAATATTTTGATGTAAGTTGTTGTTGTAAGTCTAATACAACTAACACCTGAATTTTAAGCTTCTGTTGTAGTAGAGAATACTTTTTTACTGAACCTCTTTATATTAATAATTATCAGTAAATGTGTACAGAGAAAAAAAAACTAAGAAACTTGAGTCTTTCATATCATAAATATTACAGAGTAGGTATTGATTTCTTGCATACCTTGATCAGGTCATAGGATTGGGTTATGACCCTGTAACTCGCACGATGTTCTGGAGTACCTTTGGTAATGTGTTAAAAGCGGAAGTGGTACCTAATGCAGTGACTCACAAACTGTTGCGTGATGGTGAGTTTTTTTCTGATAATTATTTGTTCATAATTTTTCTTTAAGCTTGTTCATGCTATATGCTTCCTTATTTCTAATTTGTGCTGTTCTTTCCTCGTTCTTGTTCGCTATTTTTTGGTGGGGTACTGGTAAGTACTCGATTAATCTTAGTTTGTAATGTGATGTCAAACTTGATTATTTTTTACAATTTATTGTCTGATCTTGCTGGTAATCCGGTCCTACCTGATTCATTGTCATAGGCTTCATTGTGGCTGAGGGTTTGGCCGTGGACTGGACTGGTAGGAACCTGTACCTCACAGATCCCAAAATGAAACATATCATGGTGTGTAAAATGGACGGCTCCTCCTGCTACTCGCTATTGAGTGGTCTTGGTCATCCAAGAGCCATCCAGTTGGATATGGTTAATAGGTTAGCAATACAACATCGTATCTGCATTTGATTAAACTTAAAAACTGCATATCAGTAAGTGCCATTTACTATTAAAGTAATTTTGCAGGGGAAGTCAGTTGTATAAGAAACAATTATTGAATCCAATATTTGTTGTTTTTCAAGATAGCAGAGGTAAATAAGTAGTATTAATCCTTTTGTGATTCAGGTATATGTATTGGACTGACGTGAAGGACGGCACAATTCGCAAGGCTGGAATGGATGGTACTAATCATGATGTGGTGGCAATGAATGGAGTACTGTGGCCCAACGCCATGGCACTTGACCTGCCTGCTGGTCGTCTCTACTGGCTGGATGCTAACAAGGACCATGCCTTCAGCATCAAGTTGGATGGTACAGACCAGAAGGTAAGGTGTCTTGGAGAATGTTAGTATATAATTGTTACTGAACATATTGTTACGAACCACCACCCACACAGCACAGCAGGGCCAAACCACTGCCCACACAGCACAGCAGGGCCACCCACACCCGCAACCACTGGGCAAGGCAGGGCACCCAAGGTCCTTACTTCAGCTTCCAACTCTGCGACAGCAACTCACTCACTCTCAGCGGCAGAGACCAGGACAGTATTCAGGACGGAGCGGCACAGGGATAAGTTGACGAGGGTCCGTGACTAACAATGAGGCGAGGTACTTACTTAGGCAGACTTGACTGGCACAGAAAGGCAGGACTGGCAGGAAACACTTAGTACAACTTCTTACGTTTACTTTGGTAGTAACACAGTACAACAGTGAAATACAGGGTAGTACACAGTGCGAATGCGGACCACGAGAACGGAGAGCAGAGCGAGACAGACAACAGTGGCTTAAATACAGCCCCCCCATCATTGCAATACAGTGGTTGGCTCGCCTCGGGGCCAATCACCACTACTTTATCCACGTGCATGGCCATCCCCTCTGGTCCCCCACTTCCTGTCTCTCAGCAATACCACCTCACTCTAACTTCACTGCTTATCACTACCACCCGGCCCCCCTGCGCTGCCGCAACAATATTAATATTTATAATAAACAGTTGGTCTTCTGAAAACCACTATTTTTCTTTGCAAACCCATCACGCAAAAGATTTCGGTTCAGTCTCTCAAGTCTCCTATCCTACTATAATTTTTTTTTTTTTTACATCCGTTTTCCCTATTATTAGGGTTAGGATGGGGCCTCCTGACAGAAGTCGGGATTACTTTTTTTTTTTTATGGTTTTGGCATTTGGGAACCGTTACCCCGAGTGGATGTCCTTCCTAACCTCACCATGGCCAGGATTTGAATCCGTGCGCTTGAGAACCCTGGGGCCCACAAAGCGCGTGTGGTCCCATTGCACCACGGCAGTCCTATCCTACTATAATATTGACAAAAAATGCAACACAAATAACTCGCTCATTAACATTAGAGGTGCTCTCTAGCACTGTCTTCATGGAGTACTTTTCATTACTTTTAAAGTGGTATTGTGTACATCAAAGCCTTGAATACCACATTAATTTTATTTTAAACATTTGACTTTTATTTTAAGATCTCAAGTACAATACCTAATGTCATTCCAATGAATCTAGATATTGTAACAAGAAACCAACAAAAACAAGTGAAAGAAGAAATCTATGTGAACCTTACGTATACTATGTAAAGCATCACACTACAGCGGTTCTTCACACATTCATTGGTGTCCCATTCCACTCATACTTTGCACTTAAACCGGAGCTTATTTACAGTTAATCTTTAAAGGCCACATATGATGTGAGGCGATCGTGCCATGCTTTGGCATTACTTGCAGAAAAAAAAAGTAACTTCGTGAAAAAAAATTTCCACGTCATGAAACGTTGGGCCTAGGGCATGACATAGTAGTCGTGTGTTTTTCCCTGATTCATCTCATCCTGAAAAAAAAAATATGCATCCTTTTTTTCTAGATTCGTCGAAAAAAAATGATACAAACTATGGTATCGCTATTGGTGTACGTTCCTGTGATTGTTGCGTGGCATTCATTGTATTGGTCACGGTCCAGATATACATCTGGAACGTGGTGTACATCTGGACCGTGGTATTGGTTGTATGGTTGTTGTATTCGTCACACAATCCAGTTGATAGCGCAATAACTTACCGAAAGCTGAACGATAACGGAGCAGTAATGTAACAATAATAAAGCTATACGTAAATTACACAATACACCGGGGTTAATTATAATGAGAAAGAGATGGCAAAAGATGCAATATTCTGGTGATGAGAAAAAGATGAAGACGGTCAGTTAAAGGAGGGGATTTGATGAGACTAAAAGCTTTTGATTCCACTCTTATTTAATCATAGCAGCTGTTTTAGCCAGAGATGAGATGGGAAGTTTCCAGTTAAGATTATGAGTAAAGGACAGACCGAGGATATTCAATGTGAAGGAGGGACACAGTTGAGTGTCATTGAAGAAGGGGATAGTTATCTGGAAGGTGTTTGAGTTGATTGATGAAGGATTGAGTTTTTGAGGCATTGAACCCTGAAGTTTTCCCTGCCCCAATCAAAAATTTTAGAAATAAAAAGTTAGGCATTCTGTAGTGTCCCTGCATAATCTGTTGACTTCCTGAAAGGACATGAAAAGATGTAGGGTGGTATCATCAGCAGAAGAGTGGATAGGGTAAAAAGTTTGGTTAAGATCATTAATGAATAGTAGGAAGAGTGGGTGACAGGACAGAACCCAGAGGAACACCACTGTTGATATATAGAACAGCAGTGGCTTTCTACCACAGCAGCAATAGAACAGTCAGAGGAAACTTGAGATAAAGTGGCAGAGAAAAATAAAAGCTGTAGGACGATAGTTTTAAGATTAAAGCCTTGTGCAAGACTCTATCAAAAGCTGCACAAGGCTTTCTTCTTCCTCTCATATCTATTCTGCCCAACCCTCTAATATAAGAGTTAACCAGTATTCTCAATCATTCATACATTTCACTGGTAAACTCTGGAACTTCCTACCTGCTTCTGTACTATTTCCATTCTCCTATGACTTAACTTCTTTAAGAGAAAGGTGTCAAGACATTTGTCTCAGGCTTTTGACTAATTCTCTCAAATCTTTTTTGGATACTGAAATTTTAGTGGATCATTTTTCATATATGTGTGTTTGTGTGTGTTGTGTACTTACCTAGTTGTAGTTTTACAGGGCCTGGGGTTTACATATTTACCTAGTTGTATTTACCTAGTTGTATTGTGCAGGGTTCGAGCAGGGCTCGGTGTCCTGTCTCCATATCTCCATTTATCTAATTTTTCTTTAAAGTTATGCACACTATGTGCTGCAACAATTCCATTATCCAATGCATTCCATTTTTCCACCGTTCTGTGTGGAAAACTGTATTTTCCAACATCCTTCACACACTGCCTCATCCTGATCTTTTCATGTCCTCTTGTCCTTCCATCCTTTTCCACCAACAGCACCAGGTCTTATTTGTCTATCTTTTCAATATTATTTACTATCTTATACATTGTTATTAGGTCCCCACATTCTCTTCTATCTTGTAAGGTTGGCAGTCCCATTTCCTTCAGTCGTTCTTCATATGTGAGGTCCTTTAATTCCGGCACCAACTTTGTAGCAATCTTCTGTATCCTTTCCAGTTTTTTTTTTAGAACTCGGAGACCATACCACTGCTGCATATTCCAGCCTTGGACATATCATGCTTGTGATGATTAAAATCATCACATCTTTATCCATGTAATGTAAGGCCACTCTTACATTAGTCAACGTCCTATATGATAGTCCAAATATCTTATTTGTGTTTATCAGGGCAGATTTTCTTGTATGATCACTCCAAGATCTTTTTCCTCTTTAGTCTTCGTTATTTGCTCCTCTCCCATTCAGATAGTTCCATACTGGTCTTCTCTTACACTCTTTCCTAGTTCCATTATGTGACATTTCTTGGCATTAAACTCCAATTTCCACTTCTTGCTCTATTCATAGATCTTATTTAAATCTTCCTGTAGCAGTATACAGTCCTCTCTGGTTTTGATAACATTTAGCAACTTTGCATCATCACCGAATAAATTCCTATAGCTGTTTACCCCAATGTGAATGTCATTTACATAAACTTGAAAAATAATGGGGGCTAACATTGACCCTTGTGGCACCCCACTAGTTACTTTACTCCAAGATGAGTATGTATCTCTGATCAGTTCTTATTTCTCTATCCTTCAAATAATCTCTTGTCCATTCGAGCAAGGTTCCCACACAGTCCTCCTATGTTCTCTAGTTTCCAAAGAAGTCTTCCGTGAGGGACTTTATCAAATGCCTTAATGTCCAGGTATACCGTGTCTACCCAACCATCTCTGCGTTAAAGTCCTGCAATAACCCTGGAGTAGAAGCTTAATAAGTTTGATACACATGACCGCTCTGTCCTGAACCCAAATTGTCAGTTCGATATGACTTGCTCCTCTTCTAGAAATTTAACCCATTTTTCTTTTGATAAATATTCAGAACTTCCCTACGACACTTGTAAGTGACACTGGTCTGTAGCTTGGTGGTTCAGTTGCCTTTCCTCCTTTAGATATTGGTATTACGTTGGCTCTCTTCCATTCTAGTGGAACTTTCCCTTCATTTATTGAACTTTTAATGATTTCCCAAATTAGCTCCAGTAATTGCTCTTTACATTTTTAACACCCAGCCTGATGCACCATCTGGCTCCATTGCTTTTCTGACTTCCAACTTGTCCAGTAATCTTCCAATATCCTCTTTATGAACTGCAATTTCCTGTAATCCAAGGCAATTCAATGTCCTATTAAGGACATTGATCTTCAGTGAATACCGTTTTGAAGCTCTCATTCATTATCTCAGAATTTCTTCTGTTTGGTACGTGTTTCCTTTAATTATTTTTTTTATTGTTTCCTTATTCTTTGTTTTGCTGTTTATAAACTTGTAGAAAAGTTTTGGTTCATCCTTGCTATTATCCACTATATCCTTCTCAAACTTTTTCTTCCTCTCTCCTTACTCTAATATATCCATTTCTAGTATCTTTGTACTGCTGACTATTATAGTAATTTCCCTGCTTTAAAAGCTTCTTCCACGCTTTATCCTTTTGTCTTTTTGCTTGTAAGCATCTAGCATTGTACCATGTATATATTTTTTTCTGAACTCTATAAACAGGAACAAACTTTTTTACTCCTTCATTGTATTCCTGTAAGAATGTCATATTTCTCTTGTACAGTCTTCCTACACATAATATTACTCCACTCAGTATTGGCAAAATAACTCCTTAGTTTCAAAATCTGCTCTTGCATAATTTAATCTCTCTCCTTTATAGTCCTCTCTGTATCTTATCTCATCTTCCTCCTGCATTTGTATCTCTGTCACATGATCACTTTTCCTCATTGGAATAAGGTATTGTATGATTGGAAGGACTCCTCTTTGGAAGTTTTGAAGGTGAAGCTTTTTCTTTTGGAAGACTAGGTCAAGTAACGATGGTTCCTCTTCCCCTCCCCTTGTATCTTGTGACTCTTCTACTCACTGGTCCATTGTATTAACCATAGTCATCTGTAACTTTCTCACTCCACTGCCCAGCATTGTCCATTACTTCCATCTTTCCCAAGTTTATATTTTTACAGTTAGTCTCCAACTAAGAGTATTCTTCTATCTCTTCTTATCTTTATGCTCTTCTGATCCCCATGTATTAGTCTTTGGTGGAACATGTGTAACTATAATTTTTCTTTTCTTCAAATCTTCTGTTCTGATTGTTACTCCCTATGCTTCCACTTTGTCCTCTACATATTGCACATCCTCCACACAAATGTTATCACGAACCATTATTAGCTCTCC